>NC_141825.1:6077500-6167500 GCF_982586985.1 Callionymus lyra | reverse complement strand
ACAGTCGCAATTATACCGTTTCCTCGTAGATCATTCTCTGTCAACAATTTGTTCCAAGGCAGGGGTTTCAAACTGAATCAAGGGCCAAAATCTTTTAACAAACGAGGTTAAAGGCCGAACAAAATATGTTTAACCTAACAGTCGTTTTTCGGAATTACGAGAGTGAAATTGTCTATTCATTCTTTCTGGGTTGATCGGTCTTGATTAACAGTTTTACTGTCATTGGAAATCTCTGTTTAACCTTTGACCTCCGTTATCTCTGTACCTTATATGGTTGCGGCGGGCAGTTAGCTAATGTGGCTAACGCTTAAGGCCATTAAAGCAGAACGTATGATAATTGGTTTTTTTCAGGATCATAGTAATTTGACGTCAAAAGTAACTTTTCAAAAGTCGTTAATGGTCCAAAGGAGTTGTCATTTGTCTACTTCCTGTTTAAGCTACTCTTTGCTCCCTCCGGTTACTGCATTATTTGCTACTTCCCGTACAGGCAATATGACTTCCTGTTTGAGCCAATCTTGGCTACCTTCGATTAAGGCGATATTTGGCTACTTCCTCTCAAGGCAACATGACTTCCTGTTCACGCAACACTTGGCTACCTCTTGTTTAGGCAATATTTGGCTTCTTCCTTTACACGCAGCACGACTTCCTGTTCAAGCCACATGGCTACCTCATGCTTAGGCAATATTCGGCTACTTCCTGTACAGATATCACAACTTCCTGCTTGTGCCAAAATTGGCTACATCCTTTTAGGGCAATATTTGGCTACTTCCTCTTGAAGAGAACACAACTTCCTGTTAACGCAACACTTGGCTACCTTTTGTATAGGCAGTATTTGGCTACTTCCTGTACAGTGAACACCACTTCCTGTTTGTATTTATTACTACCATTATGTTGTGTTATCTGATTCAACGTCTGCTACTGATAAGGTGACGACATCAGTCGACGTCGTAAGAGAAGGAACGGTCGATCTAATCCAGCCAGAGCTAAAGAACCGCGTCACGATCTTATCGCGGATCCTTCATCGGCAGCGAGATCGCGTCGGTCTGCAGACACCGAGGGAGGAAGACGAGCAGACAGAAACTCCACGTCTGTGTCATGACAAAGTGTCGAGGCCGAGGGAGGACGAGGGGGGAGAACGAAGGGGGGGGGGCCTGGAGCTGATAAGAGGTTAGCGTCAACTTGAGAGGGCACGCTGACTGAGATACGAGTCCTGGTCCTCACGTGGAGGAGTCTGCGGAGACATCAGCGAGGACGAGGAGTCTGGGAGATAAGAGGTTGATAAGCTCCTTCACTCGGTCTTATCTTCTCTCTGGTATCGGGGTTTCAGGGTTTTTAAGTCCAAGTACGAGCTTGAATGAGGCAAACGACGCACGATTCCTGATCTGCTGTTGATCTGGTTTTTGATGGGATTTCATGCAAAATTGTATCATTTTTTTTTGCCAAAGTTGTGTATTTAAATGATCCACAATCTCTGAAATTGGTTAGAAAAGTACACAACATTGATACACACCTTGTTACAAAACAATTACACAGTTAGTGAAGCGCACACTCACAGAGGTACATTCCCACAAGAACGCACACAATAACACAAAGAGTTTCACTTGTTTTCCTGTATCTAGAACGCACACACAGCACTGCGAAGGACACACACAAGAACACAAACGACAAAGAACCAGCAACAATTTATAAGTGGGACACAAGCTCAAAGTTCAAACATACAAAAGGTTTGCAAAACAATTTGTTCTCATGGACACACACGGTATTGTTGCTTGTCAACAACAAGAACACACACAAACCTAACCTGAGTAAGTACAGAATAACACACACACACAGACACACACATATAACAGAAACAAACTCACAACCTGAAAGAAAGTGCAGGTTTGTCAACACAAGACACAAGTTCACACATGACATTCTACAGACACACAATAATACAACATGTAATACTTACATGATTTATTACATAAACACACACACACTCATACACACACACCATGCAGCAGCTTGTGTGTAGCAGTGAACACACATGGGGTCAGGTGTGAGGTCATTCCCACCAGTCCCGCGCTGGTGCCTGCAGAGGTCAGAGGTCATCTCCGGAGGTCATCTCTGTTTCTCTGCGACGTGTTCTTGGTTTAACTGGACTGATGTGAGTCATAGCGACACCTGGAGGACGACACAGTCGGTGTCGAACTAAACAAACTAAACTGTTGATATAAAGATGTTTGTCCCTGATGGGAATTATTGGAATATTGTTGTTGTTCCATAATGTACTGCAACATTTTAAGCCATTGTGTTTGTGTGTGTGTGCGTATGTAAGCGTGTGTATGTAAATATGTGTTTTTGTGTTAGTGTATGTGTGTAGGTTAGTGTGTGTGTGTATCTGAATTAGTGTGCATGAGTTAGTGTGTGTGCGTGCATGTGTGTGTGTGTGTGTGCATGTGTGTGTGTGTGTTTGCATGTGTGAATTAGTGTACGTGTTAGTTAGTGTGTGTGTATGTTAGTGTGTGTGTTTTAGTCTGTTTGTTGGTGTTATTGTATGTATGTGTGTATATTAATGTATGTGTGTCAGTGTATGTATGTGTGTGTTAGTGAATGTGTGTGTATATTAGTGTGTGTGTGTGTTAGTGCATGTGTGTCTATGTTAGTGTGTGTGTGTTAGCGCACATGTGTGTATGTTAGTGTGTCTATATTAATGTGTGTGTTAGTCTATGTATGTGTGTATGTTAGTGTGTCTATATTAGTGTATGTTAAGGTGTGTGTTAGTCTATGTATGTGTGTATGTAAGTGTGTGTGTATGTTAGTGTATGTGTGTGTATAAGTGTGTGTGTTCAGTGTCTCCTCGACTGCTCTCATTACAGCAGTGATGTTGCTCAGAGCTCGTCTGCTCTTCTCACTCAGCACCTTGACTTTGGCCCCGGGGCCTCTTAGCAGATCCCCCTTAACCCTTCTGTCCCTCCATCACCCCCCCCCCCCCCCTTACTCACCCCCCTTCCTACTCCCCCTCCCTCTTACTCACCCCCCGCCCCCCTCCCAGCTTTAATTACTGCTGTCTGTACGTCCGAGAGTTTCCTACGAGGGGGTCTGACTGTTGACTCACACCACTGTGGGAATGCATGTGTGTGTGTGTGTGTGTGTGAACGTGCGTGCATGTGTGTGTATTTCTCTGCGTTTGTGTGTGCCTATGTGTGTGTGCCTGTTTGCGTTTATGCTTGTATGTCTGTGAGAGTAGGTGTGTGTGTTTGTGCATGTGTGTGTGTGTGCGGGGGTGTGTGCATGTCTGTGTGTGTGTGTGTGTGTGTGTGCATGTGTGTGTGTGTGCATGTGTGTGTGTGAGAGAACGTGCGTGCATGTGTGTATTTGTCTGTGTTTGTGTGTGCCTAAGTGTGTGTGGCTGTTTGCATTCATACTTGAATGTTTATGAGAGTAGGTGTGTGTGTGTGTGTGTGTGTGATCATCTGTGTGTGTTTGATCATGTGCGCAGCCTTGTGCGTGTCTGTGTGAGTGTGTGTGCATGCCTGTGTGTGAGCATGTGCGTGTGTTAGCATGTGTGTGTGTGCATGAGTGTGTGTGAGCATGTGTATTTGTGTGTGTGCATGTGTATGTGTGTGCATGCGTGTGTGTGTGTGTGTGTGTGCATGCGTGTGTGTGCGTGTATGTGCATGCATGCGTGTGTGTTGTATGTATGTGTGCGTGCGTGCGTGCGTGCGTGCCTGTGTGTGTGTGTGCGTGTATATGTGTGCGCGTCAGTGTGTTGTGTCCAGCGTCTCTGACAGATGGCAGCTGAGAAATATCAAAACAGTCTGTGATGTCACGCGAGGCTGCAGGAGTTGATTAAACCAATCACTGACGGCTTTATTGCTGCCACTAATCTAATTAACTTCTTATCTCAACGACCCCGAGTCGCACACGAGGAGTGAACGATCACAACCGTCTTCAGTGTCGCGCAGGGTCGAGTTAGTTTACAATCGTCTGTCAGTCTTGGTCGGAGTCGACTGTTGTTATTACACGTTATTACATAACAATAAGATAAAAGTCTTTGTGCGTCGTCTTTTGTAGCTGCTACGACGAAGCTATCTCGCTAGTTAGCATCGTCACGCTAATGTTAATAGTTAATAATGAATATTATTTAGTTAAAATATGAATAAAAATTACTTCTCAGGCACGAAAACTCTCATTTTAAATTGCAAGAGAATTTAACAACAGCAGCAAAAATTAAAAATGGCCAAAAATAAATACCCATGAACAAAGTTGCCTCAAGCTGGATTTGAACCTGTAACCGTGACTCCTCCAAGACGTTTTTAAACTTTATTGACAGCTTCTCATGTGATGCGTACAAAATAAATAAGAGACTTTTTTTACATTTTATAAAACCAACGTTGAGTTTTACGTCTCCACAGTTTGCAGGTCCAGCAGTGAGAACAAGTTGCAGGGATTTATGGGTTTTCCTGCGATCACGGCCGTCGTTGCAGGTTCTGGATCAGATCTGAGGCGACTCGGTCTGTGGCGACCGAGGCTTCGCTAATGCTACGTCTGCCCGTCCACAGCAGCAGAACCTGGGCCAGAACCGGGCCTGATCGTTTCCATCCATGTTGAAGAGCTAATGATGGGGTGATGGTCATCATGACACACACACACAGACACACACAGACACACACACACAGCTCTGTGGATTGGTGCGCACATGTTGTGACTATCTGTTGACCACAGTCTCTTTTATGGACTATCTGAGGATAAAAAAAGAGAAACACAACAGTAGATGTCGCACACAACACACCCTGAGTCAAAGATACACAAACAGGGATATAAAGATATTTTGAAACGGACACACAAAAAGAATGCGGAGAAGACACAAACAAAATCACACAAAAAATAGAAACAGAAACACACAAAAATTGCATAAAGAAAATGAACATTGAGACAAAGATACACACAAACAAGGGCCAAACAAACACCTATATAAAAGCACAGCAGTGAAAGCAGTGAACACAAAAACATACCTGAAAAAATACACAAAGGATAACGCAAAGAGTGTTTTTTAAAATATGCACAGAGACAAAAACAGACGCACAACATGTGGAGAGACAAATACAGAAAGACGACACATCCAGATACAAAGACAGACACAAAACAAATCCAGATACAATGACAGACACACAACAAATCCACATACAAAACTCATACACAACACAGGGAGAGACAGATACACAACACATCCAGAGACAAAGATAGATACACAAAACATCAAGATACAAAGACCGATACACAACACATCCAGAGACAAAGACAGATACACAACACATCCAGAGACAAAGACAGATATACAACACATCCAGAGACAAAGACAGATACACAACACATCACATCCAGATACAAATCAGATGCACAACATATCCAGATACAATTCAGATACACAACATATCCAGATACAAAGACAGATACACAACCAGATATAAAAACAGAAAGACAACACGGGGAGAGACAAAGTCAGATACACAACACAACCAGATACAAAAACAGATACACAATAGAGGGAGAGAAAAGACAGATACACAACACATCCAGATACAAAGACAGATACAGAGAAAAGACACACACAAGGACCCAGCGCTCAAACACACTTGCAGACTCACACAGGTAGACGCACACGCATGAAGATGCATCGACACATTGTCCAGATGATTCACAGAGAGAAACACTTTACGCACACGTTGTGTAGCAGAGACAGTTGCTCCAGTATTGTTTTCTTCTTCTGTAGTTGTGCGTTTTCTTGAATTTATAACAACAACAGGGGCGACATAGCTCAGATGGTAGAGTGGTTGCCTGCAGTCCAAAAGGTTGCAGGTTCAATCCCAGCTCCAGACAAGCTTGTGTCGTTGTGTCCCTGAGCAAGACACTTCACCCTGATTGCTCCTGATGGTGAACTTGGCGCAAGTGTGCAGCCTACTCACATCAGTATGTGTGAATGGCTGAATTTCCCCTCGCGGGACTAATAAGGGATTCTAAAAAAAAAACAAAAAAAAAAAAACAACCTGCAGCTACAACGACAGTCGCAGCGAAATCATTCAAACGTTGTTTAATTTGGCAAAGACTCGTCATCACAGGCAGAAACTGTTCCTCGTGAAGACCCGAGTCAAACCCACCGAGCCGGTTCTCCTCCAAACACACTCTGTTGACACCTCTGGAATTCTGGCATTGATTAACATGTTGAGGACTTTGAAAACCACCAGAAGCGATCGACTAATCCATGGCCTGAGGGTCTGAGGCCTCCAGGCCCCTGACTTCAACCGTGGTCTGGCCCGGGGGGGCGAGGGTGTGGCGGGGCGACGGTTGTCTGTGTAAAGATTAGCGACATGAAGCTAACGTCGGGACCGGAGAGTTCTTGGTTCGTGAGCTCACTGTTGTGTAACGATGATTGTTGTGTAACGATGATTGTTGTGACTGCGTCGGACGATCTTTCGCACACATTGGGGGCCACAACCCGGACCAAAACGCTTTTCGGGTCATTATGCTGAGTCAAAAAAGTTGCACCAGAAGCGAAACAATTTTGCAGAACGGGAAAACTTTCTGCACTTCCTGCACACACATGCTGCTAGAATAGGATTAGCTGCTATTTTATCCACAAAATACAACTGTTTGCAGACGATACATGCTTTAATGTCTGAGATGTAAACTGAGATGTATTCGACCCGCGTTAGGTCAAAATTATACTATGAATGTTGTTTTTATCACTATCTAACAATTGTATTATCTTTATTTGAAGGTTTTTCTCTTGTATTTTTGTCATTTTTATGGATTATGTTTTTTATCTTATTTTTTTTAATATAGTGATTTAAATAAAATAAAATTGAACAACATTTTTGGCATAATTTTGACAAGGCAGTTCCACATGGTGGCGCCGTCGATGAGCTTGAGGTGAACTACTGCAACTACTCCTTCTAATACTACTACTATTGTTAGTACTACTACCCTCACTACTGCAACTACTCCTTCTAATACTACTAATATTGTTATTGCTACTACCATTACTACTGCAACTATTCCTTCTAATGCTACTACTATTGTTAGTACTACTAACTTATCTTACCTTTCTGGGCGCAGTTTTAGTGTATCTGCCAAACAAATGAGGTCTGAATTGGCAGATCTGTTGTGTGGAGTCCTGCAAGGTTCTGTTCTGGGTCCTTTATTGTTTTTGCTGTACTTGATTCCCCTCGGTAAAATCATTCAGAGATTTCCTGATGTTTCTTATCACATTTTTGCTGACGACATCCAGCTCTACTGCTCTTTTGATCCAACTGAGCCCCAGAGGCTGAACAGCTTAGTCAATTGTTTGCTAGAAATCAAACAATGGCTGAGTGAAAACACTTTACAGCTAAATGTGGAGAAAACTGAAACTCTGGTGATTTCTCCTGATGATAAGGTTCCAGGGTTGAGTCAGTACTAAGATGACTTAGGTCAGTCTGTCAAACTGAGCCTGAGAAACCTGGGTGTTGTATTTGATAAAGACATGTCTCTTGTTCGACACTGCAGAAAACTGACCAGAAACTGTTTCCTTCAACTGAGAAAAATCTCTAAACTTAGGAAAATGTTGTCACAACATGATCTGGAGCTTGTAATCCATGCGTTTGTTTCTTCTCGTCTGGACTATTGTAACAGTTTGTTTTCATGTCTTAACAAGAAGGAGCTGACTCGCCTGCAGTTGATTCAGAACTCTGCAGCGAGAATTCGAACCCGCTCTAGTAGAAGAACTCACATTTCTCCGATCCTTAAAACTCTTCACTGGCTTCCAGTTTCTTTCAGGATCAACTTTAAAATTCTGGTTCTTACTTTCAGATCTATTCATGGTCAGGCTCCTCCTTACATCACTGATCTGATCCAGCCTTACACCCCAGCTCGGGCTCTGAGGTCTGTGGATCAGAATCTACTGATGGTTCCACGCACACGGTTCAGGACCAGAGGAGAGAAATCTTTTCAGGCTGTTGCTCCTAAGCTTTGGAACGATCTTCCTCTCTCTTTGCACTTGATGAAGTCTACTGACTCCTTTAAGAAACATCTTAAGACGTTTCTATTTGTTCAGGCTTTTCCTTGATTTTCTGGAACTCCTGTTGTGTTATCAGTGTTATCGTGATCTTTAAAGTATACACTTTATTGAATATTGTTTTGATTGTTTGAGCGCTTTGTGACCCTGGTCTGGAAAAGCGCTATACAAATAAAAATGACTTACTTACTTACTTACTTACTACCATTACTACTGCAACTACTACTTCTAATACTACTACTATTGTTAGTACTACTATTATCATCCATTGCTACTCTTACTACTTGTTCGATTTCATACTAATACAACACGTACTAGTACTGTTGTTGATGATATTGCTACAACTAGTGAAACTGTTACAACAATTAAATTAACTACTAATACTGCAAATGCAAGTTTTATTGCTTGACAGTGACGTTTTCTTTTGCATGTTATATTTCTTATTTTTAATTTTTAAATATTTAACAAATTGATTTTTTTTAGAATCTTTAAAGAAAATAACAATATCAGAGACATCACATTATTGCATTTTCAAATTTCAAATATATTTTTTTAATTGAAAAACTTTATTAGAATAATTGGATTCAATTGTTGGTATATTGAAAGGTTGAATGTGTTTCTTTTAAATAATTGAATTAAAAAAAATTGGAAATGTATTAATTCAAATTTAATCATTTATTTTAGACATAGAGTTTGATAATCTGATCACGATAATTCAAAAATAAACTTTCTATAGTATATCATTTTTATTTCATGGCTTTTTATATTCAATGTAAAAATGTTGGAACTCGCACTATTATGAAACATATATATTATATATGGAAAATGTAGTTTTGAATTTCAAATGAAATGTCAAAATCTTTGCTAAGCCGCAGTCAAACAAATCAGCTGATGAGCGCAGGGGAAGAATTCACCAGATGTTTTTCTTCAGAGCAGGTTGTCAGAGGAGTTGCACTCGCAACCATGAATCAGCCTGACAGGCGGAGTGTGAGTCATTAATGGCTTAAAGCGTGTTTGTAATCGTAAATCCATCAAGTCTCCGAGACGCCGACGCAGCCGACCTTAAATTATTTTGAAGGAGCGAAGACTGAGAGCAGCTATTATAGCAGAACCATTATCGCAAAAACGTTTAAACACCTACAAGTCTGAGGCGGTGGTTCTCCATGAGATCTGGTTCTCCCTGGAATGAAGCAATTTAAGTTTTGAACTGAGATATAATGTTTTTAAATTAGTTATCAGAAAGTAAGGCTTTTAAAAGCTTTAAAAACATTTGAGATTTGAACCCTGTGCTGAAGTTGAAGTGTCAGGAAAAAGGTAGTTTAAAGATGTGTCACTAGTTCTTTTAATAAAGATATATTAATACTGAAGAAATGTTTCCAAGGTGTTTTGATGTGCAAGTATTTATTGTAATTTGTAGTTTAAGTCGTTTTTCTTCACTTCTGGGTCGCAACCCATCTGTTGAACCATTCTCGTTGAAATTTTCTAAATTACAAGTCGACATGTCTGAGGCGGTGGTTCTCCACAAGGTTTGGTTCTTCCTGGAATGAAACAATTTAAGCGGGGAAATACGTTTTGACCTAAGATATAATGTTTTTTTTAAATACTTATCAGAAATTAAGGCTTTTAAAAACTTTAAAATCTAACATTCAGGATTTTAACCCTGTTCTGAAGTTGAAATGTTTGGAAAAGGTGGTTTAAAGATGTGTTACTAGTTATTTTAATAAAGAAATATTAATATCGAAGAATTGTTTTCGAGGTATTTCAATGTTCATGTATTTATTGTAGTTTTTAGTGTAAGTCATTTTTCTTCACGGTTTCACTTGTGGGTCGCAACCCATCCGTTGAACCATTATCGTTGAAATGTTTTAAATTACAAGACGACATGTCTGAGGCGGTGGTTCTCAATAAGGTCTTGTTCTCCCTGGAATTAACCAATTTAGGTTTTAACCTAACATATAATGTCTTTAAATACTTATCAGAAAGTAAAGCTTTAAAAACATGCATTTGGGATTTGAACCCTATGCTGAAGTTAAAGGGTTTTATAAACTAGTTAAAGATGTTTTACTTGTTCTTTTAATAAAAAACTATGAATGCCGAAGAAATGTTTCGAGGTATTTTGATGTATTTATTGCTGAGTAGTTTTACTTCAAGGCTTCACTTCCGCTGAGAATCCCTGCTCTCTGCGTTAGCGTTCATGCTAGCATCTTCACGTCAAGCTAGTTGGCTCTAATAATAGAAATTGTTGTTGTCGTCCCGTCCGTCCAAGCGTCCACCCGCATCCGTGTACTCGGCCTGTTCCGCCTCGACTACTTTTCCAGTCTGAATTCCCACGATCTCTTTTCGCTGATTCGTCATCTGGCCACGGTCGCCCCGACCTCTACTTCATACCCTCTTGTACTAATCGAGCCGTGTCATGGCGGCGTAACAAGGGGAGGGTGTTGTCGCCCCTCGCTCTGCCTCATCAAAGCAACTCGTTGGCACAAGAGACAGAGAGGAGCTTGTTGGAAGCCGCTGACCGGTGGCTGGTGATTATAATTCCGCTGATTGATCCAGTGGAGGATGTGACAGATCGATGGACGCTTGACAGCATCTGTTTGTTCTCACAGTTGGATTTCAGAGCAAACAAGTGCTAAGAACACGTTTGTCAAACCAACCAACTCTGGAACACTAAGTTCTCGTAGGTGGTCCATCAGTACGGGTGTGAGGAAAAATAGTTACCGATACTTTGATATTTTTTTTCATCTTACTGCATCGATATTCAAAAGCTCTGTATATAATACTACTAAGCCTTGGGGAGTAATACTACGAAGCCTCGTAGATAAAACTGCGTAGCCTCGTGTAATAATAGTACTAAGCCTGCCAGAATAATACCAAGAAGCCTTAGCAGAGTATTACTAATACTATGAAGCCTCATGGATAAACTATGCCTCACAGAGTAATACCACGTAGCCTCAAGGAGTAATATTACAAAGCCTTATTGATCAAACTGCTGAGCCTTTCAAGTAAAACTATGAAGCCTCATGGATAAAACTTGGAGCCTCGTGGAATAATACTGTGAAGCCTAAGTTATACTAATACTATAAAGTCTCATGAAAAAATGAAATTATGAAGCCTCACAGAGTAATACTACGAAGCCTCCCCGAGAAATAGTACGAAGCCTCAGTGAGTAATACTACTAAGCCTCACAGAGTAATACCACGTAGCCTAAAGGAGTAATATTACAAAGCCTTATTGATAAAACTGCTGAACCTTTCGAGTAATACTATGCAGCCTCATGGATAAAACTTGGAGCCTCATTGAGTAATACTACGAAGCCTCGCCTAGAAATACTACGAAGCCTCACAGAGTAATACTATGAAGATAGATTGAGTAAATTCTCCACCTACTCTTGTACATTAGCTTGCTAACTTTGTTTTACCTTACCTTAACTCAATTTACTTAACAATGGAAAGAAAATACTAACAATAAAAATTGTAGGCTACTTAAGCTACATATAATTAGCCACATTTACTCTACCAGATTCACAGGCTAAATGGCTGTCATGCTAGCCCAAACGCGTATAACAAGCCATGTTTTTGAGGGATTTTTCTTTTTCATTACCGCAAATGTTTTCTCTTTCTTAACTCTTAAGTCTGGAGGTGTTATCGACGCGTATCCCGAGGCGCTGAGCCTTATTCTAAAATACCCTTATAGCCGCGCTAAGCCCGGTTGATAACATTCCTGCCGAGCTGTCCATCACCGGCACGTGGCCTCCTGTATTCCGCGGAGAAAGTCCTGAGGGGTCGACTCATAATGGACCTAAATGCAGCTCATTATCCCGATAAGGCCGGGTAGCGGCGACTGCCCGATAACTGCCTGACTGGCTGAGTGACAGCTCACCCGCTTCCACAGGTAGCTCACGGCAGCTAGCGTACGGATCGAGTTACTCTCGATCCTTATTTTCGCTCCAATATGAATCCATGGTCTCAGGCTTCTGGTTGAAATTCAAAAGGATTCGAGAATAGAACCTTGCGGAACTCCATTCTGATGACATTGTTAATAAATTGACTTGATGATGAAGTTATTTAGCGGTGATTGTGTGTCGAGGTAAAAGAGGGGGCGGGGGGGACCTCAACAGCCCCGGGCGCTGAGAAGCTACAGATATTCTTACAGCCAGATGTCGACAGAGAGGTGTGTGTCACCTGTGTCACCTGAAGTACTAGGATGTCGATGTTGATGGTGTTCAGGTCGAGCCTCCACAAGGTATTTTTAATAAACATGTTTTTTGATATGAAGTGTTTGATAATGAGAATGTTTGTGATTTCCAAATATTAGGCTGCCTTACTAAATCCTTATTAATAGTTCTAAGCTTGACAGAATAATACTACGAGGCCTCAGGGAGTAGTATTATAAAGCCTTATGGATTAAACCGCTGAGACTCACGGAGTAATACTATGAAGCCTTATTGCAGTATTACTAATACTATGAAGTCTAATGGTTAAAACTATGGAGCCTCGCAAAGTAATACTACTAAGCCTCACCGAGTAATACTACAAAAAATGACGGAGTAATAGTATGGGGCCTAGCAGGGTAATGCCACAAAGCCAATGGAGTAATATTATGGAGCCTTAGCAGAGCAATACTATGAAGCCTAATAGAGTAATACTACGTAGTCTTAGGAAAGTAATATTATGAAGCCTAACAGAGTAATATTGCAGAGCCTTAGCAGAATAATACTATGAAGCCTAACAAAGTATTACCAAGGAGCCTAAGGAGATAATAATACTACGGAGTCTTAGGAGAGTTATAGTATAAACCACCCATGGAGTAATCCCATGGAGCCTTAGCGGAGTACTACTATAAAGCCTATCAGAGTAATACTACAAAGCCTTAGTAGAATAATACTACATAGCCTTTGTAGAGTAATACTACAAAGCCTGTGGAGTAATACTATGGAGCATTAGCAGAGTAATACTATGAAGCCTGACAGAGTAACACTATGAAGCCTACTGAAGTAATACTACAAAGCCTGTGGAGTAATACTAGTGAGCATTAGCAGAGTAATACTATGAAGCCTAACAGAGTAACACTCTGAAGCCTACTGAAGTAATACTACAGAGCCATAGCAGAGTAATACTATGGAGCTTTAGCAGAGTAATACTACGAAGCCTACTGAAGTAATACAACGGTAACGTCAGCGCAAATGGCTACATTATAAGCTGATTGGTATTAAGTGTATTTATTGTCTCTCATAGGGGATGGATCATATCCCAGATACTACACTAGATACTAAACTAAACAGATCCATCATGTGAGGAAAGACTCACTCAACGCATGAATCAAGCTTCTGGACTGTGGGAGGAAACCTGAGTGTGCAGAGGAACATACATCTCTGGACTCACATCCATGTGTGAGCTCAGAGTGAGCAGTGAAGTGAAGGTTTGAGTCCAGATGATGATGAAGACTCACAGTGTCAGCGGCTGCAGCAGGAACGCACTCTGAGGTTGGTTTAGTCTCACATGATGTCACTCAGAGTCGTCATTTTGACAAAGCGCTGCTTGTGAAATCTGGAATTTGCCACCTTCCGTGTAAATCCCAGATAAATCCCAGCACGCGGATGCTACCTCCGATCGCTCCAGTGCGATTAAGAAACGCTTTCTTCTCCTCGAGCTCTTTTACGATCCACGTCTCTGCAGACGTTAATGACTTAATCACAGTTTCTCCGTCAGACGTGCAATTACCAGCGGCTCTGGTTTCCCTCAAACCCTCGACATCGGCGCTCGAGTCTCACCTGTAATTTTCCAGCACATTTAATGAGCCCTTCAGCAGCCAGCAGCAAAGGATTCTGGGAGAAATATGTCTACCTGCTTGTTTCCTCTGGGCACTCTGGTTTCCTCCCCCGGGTCCAAAAGGTTAACTGGTGACTGTAAATCATCTGAATGATGAAGGTGTTCCTTTCCAGTCTTCAAACCCAGCTAGCTGGGATTGGCTCCTTCTGAGTGAACAATGGATGAACATTAATGACTCACACACACACAATAACACACATGAACAGAAAACTCATGAACACACACACGTTAAAACACACATAAACACACACATTAAGACACACACATGAACACACAAATGTGAACACAGACACACAAACACGCACGTGAAGACACAGACATAAACAAACACGTGATGACACACATGAACACACACCTGAACATAGTCACATAAAAACACACATATGAAGACACACGTGAAGACACACACATAAACAAACACGTAATGACACACACAATAACACACAATATCACAGACATGTGAACACACACACACATAAATTCACATACACGAACACACACATATGAACACACAAACACACATATAGACACACACATGAACACACACAGACACAGATTTTAACACTTACAATGACACACTCACAAATTCACGTACACAAACACACACATATAAACACAGACATATGAACACACACACACAAACACACATAAAGACACACACAAACACATACAATAACACACACATGAAGACACACAAACGGACACAAATTTGAACACACACAAATATGAATACACACACACTTGAAACACACACGAACACAGCCTCCTCTGTGCTCCAGCTGGATGTAAAGTGCAGCAGCTGTTTTGTTTTAGGTAGTTTCTCCATCAGCAGCGAAGGCTCCAACACAAACACATCAGACGTCGTCATCAATAATCCCTGATTGAAATGAGAAACTAGAAAAGCACTTACAGAGCGCAGACCTCTGCCAAGCTGCTCTTTTACACCACAGTTTGATTTGATTATATTTTTTCAAGTGTAACATATCGTATTTCTCTGACTGTAGAAGCACATTATTAATATATTTTCAACACAATAACTCAAGGCACAACAGATTATAAGGCAGAATAATACTACACAGCCTCACAGAGTATTACTACTGACCCTCGCAGAGTAATACTATGAAGTCTAGCAGGGTAATACTATGGAGCCTGGTAATGGTATACTACTTTGTCTCAAAGAGTAATACTACAGAGCCTTGTGGAGTAATACTACTGACCTTCCCAGAGTAACATTAAAGAGGGTCAGGGAGTAATACAACAGCACCTCGCAGAGTAATTCTACGGAGCCTGGTGAGGCAATACTACTGTGCCTCGAGGAGTAATACTACAGAGCCTTGTGGACTTATACTACTGACCTTCCCGGAGTATTATTGAAGAGGGTCAGGGAGTAATACAACAGCCGAGCGGAGTAATACTACTGTGCCTCAAGGATTAATATTACGGAGCCTTGCAGATTAATACTACAGAGCCTGGTAAGATAATTCTACTGTGCCTTGAGGAGTAATACTACGTAGCTTTGTGGAGTAATACTACAGAGCCTTGCGGACTAGGTAATATTACAGAGTGTCGTGGAGTAATACAACAAAGCCTGGTGAGGTAATACTACTGTGCCTCGTGGAGTAATACTACTCAGCCTCATAGAGTAATACTATGGAGCCTGGTGAGGTAATACCACTGTCCCTTGAGGAGTAATACTACAGAGCCTCGCAGAGTAATATTACATAGTGTTGTGTAGTAATACAACAGAGCCTGGTGAGGTAATACTACTGTGCCTCGAGGAGTAATACTACGAAGCCTCGCGGAGTAACTATTCATATGTTACACTGCTTTATAAAAGTGTTTTTTTTGTACTCAACTGATAAAAGTGATCAACTCTTGATGAAGGAGCGACTCTGGTCATCAAGATGTCTTCAACATACGTTGACATCTGGTCTGAACCTCCAAACACAGCTGAGAAGAACGACCTCAGACCTGAAGCCCCGGCTTGTTCCTCCGACAATGAGGCTCACAGTCTCGGGGGTTCCTGCGCCAGACGTACATTTCTACCTCGACGTCTGAACCCGCATGAACCCTTCGGTCTGCGTTGTCAGGAGGTGGAGAAGCGAGGAGGGGTTTCCTCCTCCTGTGGTCTCCTCTCCGTACAAACACACACGGACAGACAGAGGGTGGATTCTGCCGCGACCCCTTGACCCCGGTTGGACTCCCTCGGGGTCACCAGAGGCCTTGTTGTCGTCAGCACCTGGATCGCCGGACTCTCGCACAAGGGATGCAGCGAGAGCGCTCGAGTGTGTGTGTGTGTGTGTGGGGGGGGTCTCCGGGGGGAATGAATCAGCCACTTAGCCGAGCCGCCCACCCCCTCACTTACAGCGCCGCTATAGCAGGACTCAAAGGTCAACTCTCACCCTTTCTCGCATTTCTCTGTCTCTTTTTTACAATTCTGCCGCCTCTCATCGGAGGTGAACAAGGAGCTATTTTACTGAGAGCTGCAACAGTGCCGGTGTTGTCTTCGTGTGTGTGTGTGTGTGTGTGTGTGTGTGTGTGTGTGTTTGTGTGTGTGTGTGTGTGTGTGTGTGTGTGTGTGTGTGTGTGTGTGTGTGTGTGTGTGTGTGTGTGTGTGTGTGTGTGTGTGTGTGTGTGTGTGTGTGTGTGTGTGAGGGTGAAGGTCACTGCTGACACAAGGTACCACATCTGGACGGATTCACTTTCAAGTCCAGGGTTAAGTTTATGAGAAGAATCATCTTGCATATCGAATACACACACATGTAAACACACACGCAATAACACGCATGAACAGACACTCATGTATACACACACACATGTGAAGACACACACATGAACACACTCATGTAAACACACACACAATAACACACATGAACAGACACTCATGTACACACACACGTGAAGACACACACATGAACACATACATGTAAACACACACACAATAACACACATGAACAGACACTCATGTATACACACACACATGTGAAGACACACACATGAACACACTCATGTAAACACACGCAATAACACACATGAACAGACACTCATGTACACACACACACACGTGAAGACACACACATGAACACACTCATGTAAACACACTCAATAACACACATGAACAGACACTCATGTACACACACACACGTGAAGACACACACATGAACACATACATGTAAACACACACACAATAACACACATGAACAGACGCTCATGTACACACACACGTGAAGACACACACATGAACACATACATGTAAACACACACGCAATAAGACATGTACAAACACTCATGTACACACACACGTGAAGACACACACATGAAAACACACGTGAACACACATGCAATGACACACATAAACAGTTACTCATGAAAACATGAACACAGACACACAAACACAGACACAAGAACACACATGAACAGACATGTGAAAACACATACTTGAACACATGAACACACAACCTGAATTCACACCCATGAACACACACGTATGAACAGACACACACATAAGGACATACAGACACGTGATCACAAACACACACAAAAACACACACACATGAATTGCGTACACAAACACATGTATGAACACACACACAGATACACACACATGAACACACACACATGATTTCACATAAATAAACACACACATATGAACAGACAATCACACACAAACACATACACACTTGACCCAGACATAACACAAGGGTTAGAGGTTCCTTTTATACGTACAGTTTATTCAGAAAATAACAAAACAATACATTAATTAATCTTTGAAACAAATAATAACAAAAAAAACAGCGTCAGTGAAAAGATGATAAATGGAGGATTTGAACTAGTTAAGTTAGTCGATGAGTTTTAAGCTATTCTCTTTTGCTGAAAAGTTAGTGCACAGCTGGACGGTCGATACTAACTACAAATAAAATATTTTGTTCTCTTTTCCTATCTTTGAAAGGAGGTATTTTAAACTTTTATAAATATTTGAAATAATCTCCCGTATGTATATTTTGGATTTTTTTTCTTGCACGTGTTAATAAGCGTTGAATTCGCTCATATAAGCTGCACAGACGCGACCTTCACGCGCCAGCGAGCAGGAAACAGACGACAACAAACAAGCATCTGCAGACGGAATAATTACAGAGCGAACGCACACAAAGATGGTAAAAGACACGAGTGCAGTCGGTGGAGGGGGTTAAGAGGATAGAGGGACCCCCCTCTTCAAAGATGACGAGGCTCAAAGGAAAGAGTGGCACCTAGTAAAGGAAGAGACAGCGTGTCTGTAACCACTTCCTGCTGCTGGCATCTGAAGAACAAGATCTCATCGTCCTCTAGCCTCCTTTTAATTAAGGCCAATTACACGCTGGAACGCCGGGGCTTATATCACACGGCTGCAAACGAGACTCTCGTCGCTGCTCGTATTATCGCGGCCCCTCCGAGCTCACACAGGCTCCCAGGGGCCGCCATTGTGCGTCTAATGAGAAGTGAAAGCATGAAAATGAGCGACGCTCGGGAAGTGGAGCGAAGACAAAGATGCTACACATGCTCGTGTCTTCATCAGAGACCAGGGTCCGCGTTGCGTAAGGAGAGCGTCGGACCGGCCTTTGTTGCTCTTTGTGTATTGATGGAGAATATAAACCGCGGCTGCAGCTCAACATCTCCGCTAACCTTCGGCACACTTTATTTGAAGTGAACCCCGATCTGTGAGTTAACCCGTGAGAGAGATTTGCTGTGTCTTTGTTTAGTCAGAACCAGAGCTGAAGACTTAGCAACACTTGCTAGTTTTAAAAGAGTCTTAAAGTATAACTTAAGTGTGTAGTTGTGTGTGTGTTGTTGTGATGTGTGACTCTTTTGTATCATCAGTTTGTGTTTGTACAAAACTCTCTTTTCATTGAAGTATTGACATTAGAAAATGATCTTAAGCTCTGCCCACTGAAAACACTTTTCTGAAGATGAAATCTTGTTGATCGTAACCACACCCACTCTGCTGTGATTGGTCAAACATGAGAGGTTTTTCATCTCGCGCCATCAATAACGAAAGTCTTCACTTCCAAGGGACTCGTTGTGTAAACAAAGCGGGGCGTGATTACAGCTGGCTGGAGGAGGAGTGAAGCCATTTTTAACCTCTCCTTCGCCCAGATTAAATATTCACTTCCTGGTCCGACAACGCTTCATGATTGGCTGATGTCCTGTCCAGGTCATAGGTTTTTATCTGTCATTGCTCATGAATTCCTATTAATGATGACCCACCAATATATATATTGTTCAGCATCAACATTTTTGAATCCGGGATCTTGATTTTCAACCCTTGGCTGCTTCTAACTGTAATCCAATTTTGTGACATTTAAAGATGTGTTTAAGATAAAATATCAAATAGAAATTGTCGATGTCTACAATTATACAGAGATTTCCAATAACGATAAAAATGATGTTGGAGGAAAGGAATTAGTTTGAGTAAGGACAAACCTTTTTATTATTATTATTATTAAAATTCCCTTTTTATTGTTTATTTTATTTCATTTCTTTCAATTACAGTTTTTTGTATCTATTATATTATAGTTCTGGGTATTTTGTTAGACGAAAGCCACCACTTTCGTGAAAATCATGGTTACGTAACATGTAAACGACGCTTCACGAAGCTTCGTGAGACCAAGAAGTTAAAAAATAATGGACAGAAGTTTAAAAAAAAAAAATTCCTTACTTGTTAGTTCATAAGTTACATCACTAGATGGCATCACCGTCTGTACCTACAACCGTCTCCGGGTGAAGGATCAACGAGAGAACGCAACAGGTGCTACTCGACTCAACCAAAAACAGAAGTGGAAAACATTCCTCGCTCTTCCGACCAGGGCCGTGAACAGCCGGAGGTAGTAACGACAGCACCGGGACCACTAAAACTGGAGCCGTAAAAACTAGCGGTTCGGTGTCAATATTGCTCTGCGTGTCTTGAACGAGGCAATGAAAGCGGCGTCGGTACCAAAAACACTCTGGCACCGGTCTCGACCCGGTGAGTGCTCCTCATTAATGCTTGGTTGCCCGCGAGCCTCCTGTGGGCGACCGAGGCGTGGAAAAAGGAAACTTTCAGGACACTTTTGGATGGAAACAATCCTGGCACACAAAACCAGTTGGCAGGTGTAAATAGGACTCACTATGGCTTCCTGGACCCCTTTTGTGCCCTTGGAGCTCGTGGACACCTTCTTGGCTCGGGGTGTGAGGGTCCCGGCGCTGCCAAGGGTCCGCTCGGCCGTGTTGGTGACACGGACCCAACAGTGGCGGGTTTGTCATGTGCCAGTGGGCGACAATGCCGCGTGATGTCAGGTGGGTGGTCACTCTATTAAAAACACCTCATTTTCTTCCTTCTGGAAGTTCATGGACCTGGAGGTTTTCGCTGACACGGTCTGAATAGCGCCCACTGATGAACAGAAGCTCTCGTAGTTGACACTTGAATGTGAGTCGTTCACGCTCGGAGGCTGATAATACTTTGTCTCACGCGGTATTTCGGGGTCACGCGTGAGTCACGTCTCGTCAGACTCTGATGAGTCCACGAGCGAGAACAGCTTCCTGTCAAGCCTTCTTATTTCCTGTATAACTCAGTACTAAATGAGTTTATCGACTCGGACTTCCTTCCTTTCTTTCGAGTTCTCAGGTACCTACGAGCGATTCCTGGACTCCAGGAGGAGAACTGACTTCCTTGTCTGGGAACTAATGACTCTCTGCTCAGTAAATCATCCGTTTTTTTGTCGCCCGGAAAAAAAGAACTAATCCATCAGAGGACTTGCTCGCCAAGTACAGGCACCAATTTTTTTGTTTTTTCAAACAAAGTTTACAAAATAAACTAGTTGCAAACGTTAATTCACTTGCCTATCCCAGAATCATAGGGCGAGAGGCAGGGGACACCCTGGACAGGACGCCCATTGAATAATGGTTCAGATAAATGTTTATGTGTGAGACGAGTCTTAATGTGTTGCTCAAAGGCGCGACCTCTGACACGTATCAACTGTTTTGGTCGTTGGCGACCTCTGGTCACCACTGTGTGGGAAACACTCCAGCAGGAAGCTGACAAGAAAACATTCGGGAGGTTTTTTCTGACGTCATCCATAACTGGTCCAGACCGTGACTTTCGTCATTCCACGGATTCCTTTCCCTTCGCCGTCGCTCCTCCGCATTCCTTGATGTCTCATCGTCTCTGGCTGCCGGCGTCGCGTCACCGGCCTCATCTTTGCGGCATCTTATCAGACATCTCGGGATGCGTGGCCTTGTTTAGACCAGGAGGTTGTTTTCGTTCCCGTAATAGCCTTCGGACACCGAAATAGAACATGGAGTCCTTCAAGTGACGCCACACACTCTTCCCATCGATCGTCTCCGGGCCGAGGACGGCGCTGGACGACAGATTCCTGCGAGGACGCGCTGCCAGAACCAGTCTTATTAGAGTGAGAAAGTGAACATTCCTGGTTTTTATGAGGGATCTGTTCGTGTTTAGCTTCATATCACGCAGATGTTCTTCGGGACATTCGCTTGAGAGGAATTTGAACTTGAGCGATCTGATAACTTAACTAGCATTCCTCCTCTTTTTTACTATCTGCTTCTTTTTTTTCCACTCTTTTTCTGAGGGTTGGCAGCTCATCTTTTAGTTCCCTGGATGACAGAAATCCTCTCTTTCCTTCCAGAAGCTTTGTTTTCATCAGGCCGTAACCGGTTTGATTACTTCCCCCCCTTTTCCTGATGTTTCTCATATTAACTTCTTTTAGGAACTTCTCTTTCTGTTTCCAGGACCGTCGTCTGCTTCTCTGTTTAGCCTGTTCACTCTGAAGACCTGTCAATGGAGCGTGTACTCCACTCTTAACTCTCAAAGCACTGAGAGAACACATAAATCTGCCAAGTAGGTCTTTTTACAACAACATCAAATCCAATCAATTCACTTTTATTAATCAATAAGTGCATTGGCTCACAATGAACATAATTGATCTATCTATCCATCCATCTATCCATCCATCTACCATCCATCCATCCATCCATCCATCCATCCATCCATCCATCCATCCATCCATCCATCCATCCATCCATCCATCCATCCATCCATCCATCCATCCATCCATCCATCCATCCATCCATCCATCCATCCATCCATCCATCCATCCATCCATCCATCCATCCATCCATCCATCCATCCATCCATCCATCCATCCATCCATCCATCCATCCATCCATCCATCCATCCATCCATGCATCCATGCATTCATCCATGCATCCATCTATCTAGACTTTATAATTCTTTCACTTCCTAAATATTCTGTTTACAACAATGCATTAGGAGTCTTGAGGAATTTCATATTATTTTCCAAATTTCGTGGGAGTAATAAAAGATTTGTCCCCTTTTCTCTCTTCTTCCTCCCAGCTGGTCACAGCAGGAGGCATTTCACCCCCCGAGTCTGGTTATGCTTGAGGTTTCTGCATGTTAAAAAGGAAGTTTATACGCTCTTCTCTTATAAAGTGTTTTTTATTTTTATTTCAAAGTGCCTTAAACTCTGTAATGATCTGACACTTAAATTAAAATGCAATTCAATTTAATTTTCACCCAAAATTCAACCGTCACTCATTTTCTACTCACCCTCATCTCGACTAAGGGTTAGGATTAATTTTAAGAGTAATCTGTTTCAATCCAAGAGGACGTCACAGACGAAGGTATTCGCATGTTTTCTGAGCCTTTTTGGACGAAGAAAACTGAGCTCCAGTCCCTACATTAAAATGAATAAACATTTTTGTCAATAACTCTAAAAATTCATGATAAGATAAATCACACAATAGACGCAGGAGTAAGTGATATTGTTTGAAGAAAACAAAGATATTGTCATTCATTCCAAGAGCGTATGTTCTGAGCTGAAAATACTTTTTCTCTCTCCTGAATAGCAGAAGTTTGGTCCAGAGAATCAAACGCTGTTGACCCTGTAGCTCGGCTGAGGGGAAAAACAGCAGAAACCCACCCCCTTTACCCAAAAAAACCCCTGTAATTCCATCCCAGGTCTATAGCCAGGGGAACAGGAGACACGTGTCACAGGAGCGCTCGCTCCCCCCCAGCCCACCACCACCACCACCACCCTCTTCCTCTAGCCAACCCCAGGCCCCGCTGTTGCTCTTGACTGATGTGCCGGCACCGGCCAAGTATTCTGCTGGACCCAGTGTCAAGTTGTTCGGGGGGGCCCCTGAGATGAGAAGATATTGTACAGGTGCCGGTGAAAGCGCACACACACACACACACACACCCCCACACACACACACACACACACACACACACACACACACACACACACACACACACACACACACACACACATGATCCTCGGTAGGATTTGCACAGCTGTGGGTTGGAGGCCCCGCCTTGGCCAAACGTAGCGGCACTTCTCTGTGAAGATCGCTCCAGCAGTTGAAGAGCGGCGGCGGCGGCACAAAAAAAAACTTCTCTCTATTCATTACTTTGCTGTTTATTCAACGCCCAGTGGAAATAAGAAACTACTGTTGTGTGTTTCAGTTCAGTTCAGTTCAGTTGGTGTGTGTGTGTGTGTGTGTGTCGGCGTTGGGATTGTTGTGGTTCATGCAAATGTAACCTGAAAGGTTGTTTATTTTGTCTGTAATTGTTTTTAAACTGTGTGAAGAAGCAGTTTGAGGCCATACAGTTTAATTGATAAATCCTTTAAAACAAGGATGTCAAACTTAATCACACTAGAGGTCGAAAACTCGCACAAATATCATGTTTAACTTTCTTTTACTAGAAGAATCACATTTCTTTCCTTCAACCTCAGTTCTACTGTTATTGAGACTATCATTTCAAAAAATGTGTTGTTTATTGGTTCAACATGGAAGGTTTGTCACCGCGCGCCGTCAATCCCGGAAGTCTCCACCTCCAAGGGACTCGTTGTATAAACAAAGCGTGGCGTGATTACAGCATACAGGTCATTTGCACAGAATAGGAAAAATAATTGAAAAGACCACAAGTTTGTCAATTCTGCCAAAATAAGTTTACAATGCAAATCAATGTGTATGCTAAGCTATTTACCGATACCGGCGCAAATGACGACGTCCTGCTAATAAAGCTAGGTGTATTAGCATTCTACCAAAATTAAACTAATCTAGTGCTGATCAATCCCGGAAGTCTCCACCTACAAAAGACTTGTTGTATAAACAAAACGGGGGTGTGATTATAGTTGGCTGTAGAAGGAGTGAAGCCATTATAACATCATGATAGACTCTCGTTACCTCTCGCCCAAATTTCAGAGCGACTTTATAAAGTAATAAGTTGAAAACATGGTTATGAATGAGGAACTTACTGTGTCTTGGAGAGAAAGACTTCAACTTTTACAAAATGTCATGTTTTATGAAAAGTAAAAACATAAACGAAACTGCCAAAGTTATCCCTCATAACTTCGGTACTTGATTTTGAGGATGAAGGCGAGTTAAGAGCGTGAAAACATAGCGTGAAGCATCTTAAATCTACAGACACATCCTTGTCAGGGATTTTTGTTTTGATATATTTTGATATGTTTCGTTCAGACACACTCTCACGCACACACACACACACACACACACACACACACTCACACAAACACACACACAAGTTGATTCTGGAATCTCTTCCAACATGAAGTAAGTGGAAATTTCCTGCCTCCTTCACTTAACTGATCTGGAAGCGGGAAATGATTTGTCACCGAGAGCCTCGGCGACACGCTTGAGCGCCGGTCACCAGGCAGAACCCAGAAACATCTGTCTCTCTTTTCTTCTGCACTTTTATTCCCACTTTCATCTGTTTCCTCCAGCGTCTCCTCTGTTTCCATGTTCTCACTGTTTATTCATGTGACGTCCAGAGCGAAACGCTCGCTCTGCGGCCGCTTGTCTTTGGAGATTGTTTAGGAGACGTCCTGACCCATAATTCTTCTGGAACGATGCAACAAATATAGCCTGTCGCTACTAGCTTGATGCTACGTGAAGCAGAAAGTACCTCAGTTATAAAAGTCTGTTCGAATCATTGTTTTTTTTTGTTTTTTTAAGCATCTGTAGATCAATTTAAAAAGCATAATGTTTGTCATTCTCCGAGGCTAGCGCTGTAGCGACGTGCTAATCTCACAAATACTCAAATACTATACTACACTATATTTTGATCAACTTTGTAGTTATTTCAGGGCACACAGAATTTGAGTGACATCTCGGGATTTGGTTTAATTAAAAGAACTAAAAGAAAATTTTGTCCAAACATCAGCTTTAAAAACTGCTGGAATTGACTGTATCTTCTCATCCTCAGTCCTTGCTGGATTTTGTGGTTCCTTAAGTTGCGGAGGATGTAATGACTACTTCCATCTAGTGGACAATATTCTAATCAACATTAAAATGATCAAACGCCATGAAAATTTGCAAATCATTTAATACACACTTTATTTAAAAATAAACCAAACAAATTGATATAGTGCTGATGCATATTGATGCATTACTGTGAAAAAAATATTGATATATGTCGTTGAGTAGATTTTTTTTTCTCACACTCTTGGTCTTTTTGAAAAAAGATTAAACCCTGTCAACAGCGTGGAAGACTTTTTGTACTGTTGGGGAATTACTCCTGTTTTTTTTAGTTAGATTTACTTTTTTGTACAAGTCTGTTTATTATGAAGATGTTTTACTTCAAATGCTTGCGTGAGACCCACTTCCTGTTTGGTATCTCCAAGGTTTAACCAGAACATTTTCGATTCCGTCCAACATCCTGTCACTTTTGGCGAGAAGTGTGATTGACTCGTGTATTTGTAAATTTCTGGTTCGATTTATCCTGTCTACTGAAATACTTGTAGTACTTGCCAGGCATTTTTGACTCTTAGGTTAATTTACAGATGTGTCTTCAATTAAATGTTCGTCAACATGTCCCCGAAAAAAGTTTTGAAATATATTCCAATGGTTGGTAAAAGAAAATAGAAGAAGAGGAGGATCCTGGCGACGGTGCTGAACTGAACCACCAAAAATCAATGACACCTCTCGCGATCTGTCATTCTTTTCAAACCAAAACACTCTCTTCCTCTCTCCACGGACCTCGGCCTCCTTCCCCGCTCGAGCCCCGCGAGCCAGTCGTCTCCAGATGTGCGAGAACACACTCCTTAGATTCACTTTTCCACTCCGAGAGAAAGTGAAACGCCACCTGCGAGTCTCTCTCGCTCTCACTCCGAGCGAGCTGATGTCTTCTCAAGATGGGCGAGAGAAAAAAAAAGAAAAACACGACTAAATGTCGTCACGTCAAATATGATCCGCTTTAAAAGAGCTTGAAGCCTCGAGGCTGAGGACCAGACGAGGTCGCCGTAGTCCCAGGATTGAAAGTTCTCGACGTTCAAATGGATCATTTGGGTTTTTCTGTTGAAAGTACTTTGTGATCTTTTCTCTTCAAACTTCAATCTTTTTCTACTCTCATGTCGACTAAGTGTTGGGATTATTTTCAGAGTAATCTGTTCTTTTTAGAGTTAAAGAGAAAAATGTTTGTTCATTTTAATGTAGCGACTGGATCTCAGTTGTCTTCATCTTCGTCCAAAAAGACACTTAAAACATGCAAAAACCTCCAATTTTAAAATTGATCCTGAAAGAAACTGGCAGCCAGTGAAGAGTTTTAAGGGTAAATGTGAGTTCTTCTACTAGAGCGGATCAGAATTCTCGCTGCAGAGTTTTGTATTAACTGCAGGTGAGACAGATCCTTACAGTTAAATTTTCTGTAGTAGACCATAAATGAATACATCAGAGGGACGTGTGGAGAAGTTAGGAGGACAGATGTTTTTGGCATTTTCAGGTTTCACTGTCACTCATAGGCTTGTTGAAAAATATTGACGCAACTAAGAAATAGTTTTTTTGTCTCATTAAAAAAGTTTCAGTTTCAGAGACACTTTCAAAAGTCACATTTTCCTGGATGTGTTTTACCTGCGTTGTCTCCTCGTCCTCAGCAAACCTTTGACAAGTCAGTGACTGGAGAGGGTTTTTTTCCAAGCAGATGTTCAGCCAAGATCAACAGTGAAGATGATCACTTGATAGATGTTAAGAGAGACTGATTTACACGCATGGTCGTAAAATTACAAGAAGAAAAACAAAACGTTTGCGTTGCTCGCGGAGCGACTCGTTCCTCAGCACATCGGGACCTCGTCGGTCTCTGCAGGGGCACCTGGTTTATAGCCCAGGAGGGACCCGACCCACATCTGACACTGGGACCCTTAAGAAGGCGCGTAAAGTCGACACGTCTCCGAGATGGTTCTGCTTCTACGTAATCGCTGCTCAGAGGAGGATCCTGGGCTTGGCACCAAGTCGGGTCCTCTTGGAACTGAAAGAAGGTTCTGGTTACCGAGAGGTTGGACTTGTTTATTATCTTTAGTGTTGATATCAGAGAAGCTACTGGTGCTGAGATGTCAAGGAAAGGGTTTGGCAATTTTTTATAGTTGACCTTGACATTATCTGTTTGTTATCTTTTCTAAAAATCTTCTTTATTTTGAGTTTAAGCCAAACGTTAGGCGGCATTGTTGGGTCAGTTCACTTTCTATGTGAACTCAGTTCATCATTTTTAAAATTAACTACTTCAGTTAATAGTTCATTTTAATAATTTCCAAAGTTCATCGCTCCAATAATGACCTACTTCAATGTTCAGTTCATCATTTTTTAAATTCTTCTTTTAAAACTCTTCAGTTGACAGTTCATTATTAAAAACCAAATTTATATATAAAACCACATTTATATTTAAAACTAAAGTTTTCTTTGAATTTTTATTTTTATAAAACCAAAGTTTCCTATAAAACCACATTTTTCTATGAAAACCACATTTTTCTATAAAACAACATTTTTCTATAAAACCACATTTTTCTATATAAAACCAAAGTTTTCTTTAAAAAACAAAGTTTTCTTTAAAAAACAAAGTTTAAGATAAAAAACAAAGTTATTTTTATATCAAACCAAAGTTTGATATAAAAACCAAACTCTCCATCTCATGAACTCTATTCAGAGACAGTTTATCTTGAAATGTTGAACTTTTTTCAAGGCCATTCATTTCAATCAGAACCTTGTCTTTGAACTAGACGTCATGTGTTTAAAGATAAGAGGAATTATCTGAACTCAAGGGCATAACTTTACTGAAATAACACACTTTTCTGCTTAGAGTTTGTTTCTAGTGTGGATTTGTAATATCTGCAGTAGTCATAATAAAGTAAATTATTCAGGGTTGACCTAATGGTAGGTGCGTCACTAAGAAGGAACTGTGTTTGCTCTTCTATTGGACTCTGGCTCGACTAGTCTGGTCTGTCGTTTGCTCATCTGTAGCTGCTCGTCTTTGGGTTTAATTTCTCGACGTCCTCTGGTCGACAACAACGTATTTAAAAGGGAACAAACAAGCTCGACAAGATTCAATAAGTGTCTCAAACATGGCGCAGATGTGGCGCAGCTTAAAAAACATCTGCCGCGATTGTCTGGTCGACGACGCGAACGAACGCCGTCAACAGACGTCAGGAGTTCAAGTGCAAACAAACATCAGAGGCAGGAAAACGAAGCGACGACTCAGCGGAACAAATCCTTGTCCCAACACAAAAGACAGACGAGGGTTTGTTTGTCTCCTCGACCGTTTGACCTGCAGGCCGTGTTGGTAAACTTTGAGGAGTTGGGGGGTGGAGGGGTGTCACTCAGAACCATCTTCGTCGTCTAACATCCGTCAAGAGGATGTGGTTTCTCATTCAAGCCCGGAACTCACACACTTTCTTACCTCTTTGATTTGATTCAAGTCTGAATTTGACCCGGTTTTTGAGTCATTGAAGACTTTTACTGTGGACCTGGTTTCACACAGGTTCGCTCAGTTCCTTCAAAACTCTATTTATTGATCGAAAATGTTTCTCGAGGATAAACTTTCCAAGAAACAAAACATTTTTTAAAGATTCAAACAGATCTATGTTATTATTTAACGATGAAAGCGAACGAGAGGTTACGAGAGTCCGTTATGATTTGATCACGCCCCGCTTTGTTTACACAGTGAGTCCCTTGGAGGTGGAGACTACCGGGATTGATGATGCGTGGTGAAAAACCTCCACACTTGACCAATCACAGCAGAGTGGGTGTGGTTATGGTCAACAAGATTGCATATCCAGAAAGTGTTTTCAGAGGGCGGAGCTTAAGATCATTTTCTAATGTCAATATTTCAATGAAAAAAGAGTTTTGGTCAAACAAACACTGATGATACAATAGAGTCCAACAACACACACACTGATGATACAATAGAGTACAACAACACACACACACACACTGGTGATACAATAGAGTCCAACAACACAACACACACACACACTGATAATACAATAGAGTCCAACAACACATACACAGTGATGATAAAAAAGAGTCCAACAACACAACAACATACACACACTGATGATACAATAGAGTCCAACAACACAACAACACACGCACTGATGATACAATAGAGTCCAAAAACACAACAACACACACACTGATGATACAAAAGAGTCCAACAACACACACACACTGATGATACAAAAGAGTTCAACAACACAACAACACACACACACGGATGATACAATAGAGTCCAACAACACAACAACACACGCACTGATGATACAATAGAGTCCAACAACACAACAACACACACACACACACATGATACAATAGAGTCACACATCACAACAACAACACACACACAACAAAACATTAGTTGAAACAGATTTCCCGGCTCTGACTGAGCTTTTATTTTGGCGGGGAAAATTTCCTGAAAGGCTCTTTACACAATAAAGGCTCAGCACCTCACAGGGATTTTTTAACCAACAACTGCATACTCTAGAGTCGTTGTTGTATAACTTTCATCTGGTTTATCATTTCATTTAGTCAAGACGAGTATAAACTCAAATAAAGTTGTTGTTTTTTTCGGAATGTAGCCATTAGTGCGGCAATACTGCTTCATGAACCAGACTTATCTTGATCTAGATTCTTCTTTATTTAGCCCTATTTTTTCTTTGTCCTTTTTGTAAATGTTTTCAATTTGAGTGAATATTGGCATATTTATGTTTATTTAATGTTGATCTAAACTCAGTAATGTGGCTTCAGAATGGTTTTCACTCTCACCAGCGGGGGGCAGTATACGCATAATTGTGGTTAAGATTAGCCAGTGAAGCTCGACTCACTGACAACAACTTCCCGTTACTCTTGCCCGTGAGTGACAGGCCGGTCACGCGGTTGCTGGTCACATGACCCGCTGACTCACTTCCTGGGAAGAGTCTCCTGCGTCACTCGTCGTCTTGCGGAGGTTTTTGAGGAAGTGTCGCGCAAGCAGAGGTCGCGCTGACTCACGCATGATAGTAAAGACTTGTGTAACCTTGTGAAACGCCGACTTGGCATGAGCGTTGTCTCCGGCGATGGTTTGAGTGTCAGGAGAAAAAAAAAACGCTTCGCTCGTGACTCGCTTGTTAACCCGGAGGACGACTCAGCAAAAACTTCATGACTTGCTCCAACTTTTGACCGGGTTTAACTCCCTTAGTGATGCAATAGATAGTAACACAAACACCTAATGAACCAATCGTTTGCTTTTGCAGTTTATTTAGAAGAAACAATAATTTAATCATTTACGAATCTTCTATCCATCCATTATCCATCTATCATCCATTTAGTATCCATCCATCCATTTAGTATCCATCCATCCATCCATCCATCCATCCATCCATCCATCCATCCATCCATCCATCCATCCATCCATCCATCCATCCATCCATCCATCCATCCATCCATCCATCCATCCATCCATCCATCCATCTAGTATCCATCCATCCATCCATTCATTATCCATTTATCATCCATCCAGCCATCCATCCATCCATCCATCCATCCATCCATCCATCCATCCATCCATCCATCCATCCATCCATCCATCCATCCATCCATCCATCCATCCATCCATCCATCCATCCATCCATCCATCCATCCATCCATCCATCTCCATCCATTCAGTATCCAGCTATCATCCATTCAGTATCCATCCATCCATCCATCCATCCATCCATCCATCCATCCATCCATCCATCCATCCATCCATCCATCCATCCATCCATCCATCCATCCATCCATCCATCCATCCTTCAATCCATCTATCTTTTTTTTACCCGATTTTCCCAATAATTATCCAATAGGAATCACCTTTTTGTTGCAATAGTATGTTTTGAAAAAAAACAGATAAAGTGCAGTTAAAAACAAGAATCAAAATAGGAACCGAATTATATAAGAAGAAGACAAAGATATAAAAAGATGAGAATGTAAAGATGGAATGAATTCCTTAAGATGATTGAACAAATACATGGAAGAAAATTTAGGTAAATGAAAGTGTGTGACAAATGATATGAGAAAAAAAAAAGTATTTTTAATATGAATTGATAAATGCGATGACGGAAATGCTATGATTAGGGCAGCAAAATACAGGATTTGTAATTAATTCAATGCAGTTTTTAATAGCTTTGCGCTCAAAATATTACAAAATTGTAAATTGTAAATTGGCCTTAAATAAACAGACCTAGAAAAGAAATAACACATTTGAAAACACTGTAAAATAACAATGAATTATAGAAAGAATATGATTTTTTCAAAGTCAAGGAAACTCTTGTTACCGTTAATGTTGAAACAAGATTGATTGCGTCACCATGACGACTGAAGCAACAGGAAGTGCTGGTCAGTCTCCGTCAATAGTGGGACACGAGTGTGTGAAGGTGATTCATTCTGTTGCTCGACAAACTTCTCGGCTCCTGGAATAGATTCAGCTCGACCGCTCACACAGAAGCAACTCTGTGTCTCCCAGCGGTTAAAAATAGGAAAAGGTCAAGTTAGAACCTGAAGGTGTTTCCTGGAGACGCTCTTTTGACAGAATGAAAGAGTTCATTAACGTAGCTCTGGATGAACTCCGAAAATATCTTCCCACCTCAGGCATGAATCTATTTATATCGTCTTTTTATTTTCAGATTTATTTGTAGTACCTGGAAACAAGATGCACTTTTTGAGAATTTAATTAAAAACATGTTTTTCCTGTCTTAAAAAATGTCTTAATTTCATATTACAAATTATATTATTTGAATATATATATATATACATGAATATACGCAACGATACAAAGTGTTATGTTGACTGAAGCTATTACTGTTAGCCACAAGCTAAGCTAGCAAGTATAGCGTGAAAAATAAGTTTTAATTGATTAAAAAACAATAAGTGTTGTGTCTTAAGGGAGTGATAAAGATAAGCTAAACTATCTGTATCCAAACAAATGATGATGTTAATTTGGAACTTGCTCGATGAGTCCTCGGCTCCTGCGAGTGTTTGAACGGCGAAAGAAACCGTGTCTTAGTGAAAGCCAGAACAAATGTTACGGGGTGTTAGTTACACAGTGGGTCGTGTCTTATTTAAGATTTTATTTTACATTTTTTACTTTTATTGTTTTAAACACTATTTTTATTTTCACGCTTCTTAAGGGCTTTAGAAAATACCTCAATAATTGCGATATTTTTCACTATACTGTAGCGATATTCGACTGCAATGTATTTTTGCTTCAAATTTTTTGAAACAATATTCATTATTAATTACTCATTGTGTTGCGATTCAACTTTCAGCCGCTAGATGGCAGCAGTCACAACGCCCTCCGGAGCTAATGGAAGAATCAATTGAGATCCTGGTGATGACTGAGGACGAGAGGATACAGTAAATTGATGTTTAGACACATTTTGGTTTAAAAACAAATGAAAGCAGTTACGACTTCGTCAAGAGTCATGTGGTCTATAAATTCTGCAACACCAGAGTCAAGTACTCGACAATACTACAAATATATCCTTGTTACTACAGTATCACAATGTATTGTTATACATCATAATACACCGTATTGTTGTCCTTGTATCGTGATACATATGGTATCAGCTAAAGGAACAATGAAATCCTGCAAGATCCTGTAGATGACTGAGGACGAGAGGATACAGTGACTCCAGTGGCTTTTAAAGCTGATATTTGGAGAAATTTTGGTTTCAAAACAAATGAAAGCAGTTACGACTTTGTCAAGAGTCATGTGGTCTGTAAATTCTGCAACACCAGAGTCAAGTACTCGACAATACTACATATATATCCTTGTTACTACAGTTTCAGTTTATTTTAAAAGGAAAACAGTATCACGATATATCGTATCGTTTACCCTGTATTGTGCTGCGTGTCGTATCAACAGATTCTTGACAATACTCACTAGTTAAGTGATTCATGTTTTATTTTTAAAAATCATTTTGACGAATTATATATTCTGTATTTATTCAGGACATTTTTTTGCTCAACTCTTGAAATAAACTTAAATCTGAAAAGTTACTCAAAACTTCAGATTTTGAAGATATGATATAATCGGGTAATTTGATTTAAACTCGGTAAATAAATGTCTACTTTAAATCTGAATGCGAACAAAAGGACGAACGTAGAGAAACAAAGACGGGAGGTTGTGTTTGATGAAGGCCTGACTGTGTTTACTAGCAGCTAAAAATACGGTCCTGGAGTGCAGCAGGCGTGCGGGGGGGCGGAAGGGGTGAGGGTCTCTTTGGTCTGACTGTGTACACATGTGTCGGTCTGTAGCCCCACACCCAACAGCTGTAGGTACGAGGGTCTGGGGGGAGGGCGGGGGGGCGACAGGTGTAGGAGGAGGACGCATGTGGTTTTGTGTTTGTAGTGTACATATGTCGGCGTGTGTGCTCAGAGCGACTCTCGCCTCCTTCAGGCGCCCGAGTCGATCTCGACGAGGCCGTGAATCAAAGTTAATGACTCTGTTGTTGTACAGTATCAGGGGGGGGTAGGAAGCCGTGAGACTCCTGGAGCGACGCCTCTGTTCTACTGGAATGAAGGACGACATACCTTCGTGTTTAGGAACCGGGAGATCAGAAAAGTGCACTCAGTGAGCGCAGACCTCTGCCAAGCCTCTCAATTAAACCCCTGTTTTGTTTTGTTTTTTACAAAGTATTGTTTTATTTATTTGATATGTTTAATAAGCATTTAAGTTCAGTTGATTGTTTAAAAGGACAATGTGCAGTTACATTAAAAAGGCTCTGTATTCACCACAGAGAGCGACAAATCTATTTCGTCGCTCTCTGTGGTGAATATTTCCAAGAAGAACTTAATTTAAGTAATATTTTCCCCGTTAACGATAATTCTTTGTGATTTATCGTCCATTTTTCAGTAAATTTTAACAAAAAAAATACTTTTTTTTGTTTGTTTTTTCGAGTGAATGCAAATTGCTTTCGTAAGATCCACTAAAATACGAAATAAAAAGTCTAAGAGTCACAAAAATGGCATGGAACAGAGAGGGTTGGATTTTTGGACCCCCCCAAAAAAAGCAGCTTGTTCACAACCTTTTGAAGAACATCAATCCACCTTTACATAAAACACACATATATATTTTCGATTAAAATGTAAGACTCAGCTTGTCAGAGTCCCAGCTAGTCGGGCACAGAAACACATACACATTTGTAGTGAAATGGAAGTTAGAAAAAGTTTCAAATGATAAATTCCACTGGTGTATTCTCTCAGTTTCACTTTCTCCAGCTCCTGGTTAGAGCAAGAACTGCTCGTCTCTATTTTTATATTTGGGTGAAACAAACGTGCTGATGTCATGGTTGGACTCGTCGCGCGGCTTTAGGGCTGCAGATTTATGGTACCGGGTCTGGGCTTTGTTAGAGCGCTGGACCGGAGGATCTAATGAAATACACTCCGCAGATGTTGGAAATATACCATCAGACATTTTTGGAGGCTGAGCCGCGCTCGCGATCTAATCCTGTCGTATAAAAGACACCCCTGCAGAGTCTCCGCGTGAACCAACAGAATTGATGTTGATTTTAAGCGAAACAGATGTTGTTCTGATCCGATCCGTCGCATTCAAGGTCCATTTCACTGAATTAAAGAGCGATGGAGAAACTTCTGCATCTCAGCTTGTTTTCTATACTTCACTGGATGAAGTGCTTCGTCCGAGGATTCTTATAAGAAAGAAAACCACGAAAATATCTTAAAGTTCAACTAATGTGTAGATATAAGTGTATTTGTGACTCTATTGTCGTTCGCCCAGATTTCAAAGCCAATCGCATCATATTCCGAAAAATGGCGCAGTATGGCTAAAAGAATTTGACTTTTAAACGACTGTAACTTACTGTGTAATAATAAGCATGTAGTAAGCACACAAAACTAAAACACAAAAGGTTTTTAACCTTTGGCCTTTGTGTAATAATAAGTCTATAAAGTAAAAATTAATCTTAGTCCAGACACAGATCAGTTCATGGAGATCAACATTTTGAGTCCAAGAAGATCTCTGTAGGACCGTGAGAGACTCAAGTATAAATATAGGTTAACCCATGATTGGTGACCACTAGGGGGCAGCCTCGAGTAGATCGTGACTTAAATACAGTCCTGGAATGACTTTGTTGGTGTAGCTTCACACAGATATTGAGCCACATGTTGCGGTGAAACCTCACGTGACAGGAAGGCGTGGACGAGCTTTGTGACGAGATCCCAGACCTGGCCTGGTGTTGGGTTTCCAAGAATCAAAGAGGGGAGTTACGCGACTCCTGTGTTGTCACATCGTGAAATATCGTAAAAAAAAAAAAAACCACAAGCCATTTCTGCTTTATTTGGAAACTTCATTTCCGAAAAGAAGACTCACTTACAGTGGAAGTTAGAGATGTGAAAGATGTGAGTCAATCAAAATTCTTGATCAAGATGTGGTTCAGCTGATGTCAGCTCTTTGATGTTTGTGAATACTACAGTATTTTAAACTACTATTTTAATATTTTACTATAACTGACATATAATTCATACGATTTATTACTTGTTTATTCGTAACATATCTGATTGAAGTTGTGCGTTTTTTGTATGTTAGTAGTTCTTGTGCCTAAAATAAAATGAACTTTTTTTTTAAACCGTTTATACAACCTTATACTTTCATTTTATTTATATTCAAATTCCCTAAAATAGATGAAAATAAAAAGCTTCAGCATATTTTTATGTCATCATGACATTTTCTAATATATTTTTGTGGTTTTTTTGCCTATCATTTTCCCGTCATATTTAGGTATAATCCAACAGTAACACTGTATGACTCCCTAGAAAAGAGATGTGAGTCGCTCAAACTGTTGACCAGGTTTGACTTTTAGCCATAAAAAAAGCATCTTGAGCTTCATTAAAAGGTGATGAAAAATAAACTTGACATTGCAAAAATCATCACAAATTCCATCACATTTGATTTGGTAACGGCCCTTGAGCAACGGACTCGTACTCACATCATGTTTGCGGTCCACGTCGGGGAACATTACCTGCTTTGTGGACTTTGACAATGATTTTAATAAGTTGGGAAAAGTCCAAACGGACACGAGGCTCGGACACAGAAGCCGCTTTCAGTGGAAGCCGGTGAACACGGAATATCATGCAGGATTCAGTGACTGTCCAAACGAGTGGAACGCTTCCATCTGGCCTTATCGCTTTCACGTCCGCTCTGCCAGGCCTGGCAACCCTCGGCGGTCTTTAGGGGAGAATGTGGGGTCGTCGAGAGTTGTTTTTTTTCTTTCTTCCAACGATGCTGGATCTCGGGCCGTCCGTGATGAAAGGACGTGGACATGTCTTTGTGCTGTCAGGAAAAACAAAGGTCCCTCTTCACGTTACGGGGGACGTTGATTTGGTTTTACAGGAACAAAGACAGCCTAAGAAATCCAAAAGAACTTGATTGTGACAAAATCCCCGACCTTGTGTTTGCACAGACAGAAGATGTTCTATGTGGACTTTCTTCGCTTGAAGATAAAAGAGTTAAAAATACATTTAATGTGCAACGTTAAACAGAGTTGTTGCTTTTTGCTGGATATTATTAGAGCTTGTAAAATTAAGTCATAAACCAGCAATGTCGGCCTGACTGTAGGTAGTTTTGACTTGTTTTTGACTTTATATTTTTGAAAAAAGGTTGAAAACAAATAATGGAATGTTGGTTTTGTTCTGCATCACCATCTGATTACACCAACTCGTTGAAGGATTTGTCGCTCCACTGTGCATAACAGGTTTTCTTTCCCTGTCTAATCCCGTGCAAATTTGGGTTGGGATTATAGTATCTTCGTCCAAAAAGACACTTAAAAACATCCAGATACCAAATACTTTGTGATCTTTTCTCTACACTGATGATGTCTTAAAGTGATAGTTCATCCAAAATTTAAACTTCACTAATTTTCTACTCAACTATAATGTCAACTAAGGGTTGGGATTGGGTGTTTTTTTTTAGTTAAAGACAAAAATTTTGTTCATTTTAATGTAGCGACCTGAGCTCAGTTGTCTTCATCTTCGTCCAAGAAGACACTCAAAAACATCCAAAAACATTCATACTGCTCGTCTGTGACGTCCATCTTGGATCGTGTCTCGTCTAAGTGTGTCTTTTTTGACGAAGATGAAGACGAAGACAACTGAGCTCCGGTCGCTACATTAAAATGAACAAACATTTTGGTCTATAACTCTCTGGAAATAATCAAAACATTAGTCGACATGAGGGTGAGTAGAAAATTAAGTTTGATTCATTTTGAATTTCGATTTCATTAACAGAGACTCAACGTGTATCTATAAATAGATTTTAATAAACATTTTTTTGTTTTAGCGCTTCTCCGAAAAAGTTCTGGTTTGGCACCATAACATCCAACCATTGCCCGTTCAATCTGAAAAATGTGTGCGTTATGTACAGAAAAGTAGCAGCCGAGCCAACACCTGTGCGACCATTAACCAAATGTATTGCATTAAGTGGCCACTAGAGGGTGGCGTCATCGTGGATGTAATTCTGATATTTGTCGACGCGTCTTAAAACTTTTTTCGGATGAAGAATCTACAGTAGAATGTCGCGGCACCGCAGCCGGATCGGGGTCACGTCTATATTTGGAATCGGGTAAATAAGCTGCTCCTCTGTCGCTCCAGCTGTGGCGGAACAGCGCGTGCCTCAGTCTGAAATAATTGATTTAATGCTGCTTTAAAAGGGAACAGCTTTGGTTGTGTTTAGGCTGCACCCAGGGACAGTTGGCACGCTCTGGAGTCCACTGTCTGGGCCGGACCGACAGCTGCGGGGGGGTCGGCGGGGGGGTCCCCCACATGTGCCATAAACACACAGATTATTCCTCTCAACTGCACACTTGTGTTTCGAGTTGTCTCGCTGTGTGACTTCGCCGCGATGAGTGACGCGACGTTTCTCCTCGCGCGTGTCCAGATTATGAAAGATTTTTTTCAAAAATGATGACAAATAAATGATTTAATTCTATGATGTGATGAGATTAATAATCAGATTAAGATGCAGGATAGTTAAGTCCTCAGCCTCGGATGAACAATAAACATTGTCATTTGAAAATGATTAATCTTTCACATGATTCAGACTAATTAGAATACAGTTAATCTCATATTTAACCAGATTAATCCAGCATTCCCAGTCTGAATATGAGATTAGATTATCTGTCCTGTGAGGTTTAGTCAAATTAATTTTTTAGTCAGATAAAGACGATCTCAATCTGTCAGATCGACACGCTGATTAGATCGATTCACAATCTGCTAATCTGATTAATTGGATACAGTGATGAAATTAGATTAAGTCTGATGACGTCTGTTTGAATGTCACAGAGATTGAAATGTGTTTGATCAAATTATGAATTTACCAGATTAAATAAACTGGTGTAAAGTTGAGTAATCTGCTGTATTGTATGATTTACAACAATATAAATTAGAGTTAAAGATTGTTCCAGTGCTCTAATCTAAATCCAGTCTCATAATATCAAATTTTGGTTTTAGATTAGGAAGAAAAAGACGCTTAATTCAAGTGAAGTTGAAAATGTTTTGGCTAAATAAACGACACGGGAGCAAAATATTAATCTTATTATGTCAATAATATTACAACAATAATGTGATGTTGACTTTATTTGTAAATTCATGACTCAATATGATGCCAGAAAACATGATTGACCAGATTAAAATAATCCCAAGAGTCGGCTCTAGACCCTGGGTTATGTTTGTTGCTGGTCATAATGTTATGGTCGACCTGTTGACTCGGCATCAGAGCAGACGTTGGTCGGCGTGACTGGTCTATTGAGGCCGCGAACAAAGCCTCAGTGTGGTCGACCAGCAGCAGCAGCAGCCGAGGCCACGGCGTGGCGCCGTGCTGGCGACCGGTGATATGCCACGCTGGCCGCCGCCGCCACGGCCTGGCACGGGCCTGGCACGGGCCTGGAGGGCATGTGTGGCAGCTGGTGGGGATTTATGAAGACCCCCACCCCCCACCCCCTTTCTGGACACGCGTCGACTGACCACGCCCTTCATGCTAGTTCTGAAGTAAACTTCACTCAGATTATTGACTTAATCTGACGGCCTTTTCTCTGGATTACCTCGTAATGTCACTCAATTGAAATCAAATATGACTTTAAAATAACAAGGTTGACAGTTGAGTTAAGATTTGGTTAACTCACTTTTTGGTGCATCTCTTAAAGCAATCCACGTTTTGGCAACATATCTAATCAGATTAACATCCAACGATAGATTAACAACACAAAGGTAATCAATAAGAGCCGTTAAACACTTTATTGATTTAGTTTCCGTTTTTTCAAGATCAATCATCAGGTCAGTCTTCAATCTGGTTAACGTCACACCACCATTTAAAATCTTCATGTAATCTGGTCGGATTAGTGACCAAATTAGCATTTTGTCAATCCAATCAGGATCATCAACACCATCCCGATGAAAGATCAATATTTTAGTGTTGAAGGAGACGTTTCAACATCAATTTAATCTCAGCGTTTTGTTAACAGAACTGGGATAATCTGTATCTTTGATAATGTTGTTGTCCTTGAAGATTTATTGAACTTGTTCAGGTTAACATCTTAAAACTTGATAATCTAGTTTAACAACTTGTTTGGTAATATCTTATTATATGAATACAATTAAATGTTTATTTAATCTGGATTAAACATAATCTACTAAAAACCTGAGATAATATATAGAGAAATATTGACTAACTCTTGCGAGGGATTACCAAATGAACCTCTGATTGAATCCTGAAAATGTTGGACTTCATGTCATGTGACTTGTCCTCACCTGGTTAGTATCTGTACACAAGTTCAATATTAAAAGGCAACTAACGTAAATTAAAATCTGTTTCATTTTCAAAATCTGGTTAATATAACCTGGTTGACATCATAACCTGGTTAACATCATAAACTGCCTAACAGCATAACCTGGTTAACATCATTACATGGTTAACATCATAATCTTCTTAACATCATAACATGGTTAACATCATTACCTGGTAACATCATAACCTGCTTAACATCATAATCTAGTTAACAGCATAACCTGGTTGACATCATAACCTGGTTAACATCATAACATGCTAAACATCATAAGATGGTTAACATCATAACCTGGTTAACATCGTAACCTGGTTAACATCATAGCCTGGTTAACATAATAACATGGTTAACATCATAACCTGGTTGACATCATAACCTGATTAACATCATAACCTGGTTGACATCATAACCTGATTAACAGCATATCCTGGTTGACATCATAACCTGGTTAACGTCATAACCTAGTTAACATCATAACCTTGTTAACATCATAACCTGGTTGACATCATAATCTGGTTAACATCATATTCTGTTTAACGTCATAATCTGGTTAACATCGTAACCTGGTTAACATCATATTCTGTTTAACGTCATAATCTGGTTAACATCGTAACCTGGTTAACATCATATTCTGTTTAACGTCATAATCTGGTTAACATCGTAACCTGGTTAACATCATATTCTGTTTAACGTCATAATCTGGTTAACATCGTAACCTGGTTAACATCATATTCTGTTTAACGTCATAATCTGGTTAACATCGTAACCTGGTTAACATCATAATCTGGTTAACATCATAACCTAGTTAACATCATAAACTAGTTAACATCATAACCTAGTTAACATCATAACCTAGTTAACGATATAACCTAGTTAAATGTTCTGTCGTGTGTATTCATTAGTTTGGATCATGTGACCTCAGGAGTTTCAGTCGCGGTCTCTTGTTGATTTATTGTCAGCAGACGAGGATGGAAGTAGGATCCGCGACGATGTTTACACAAAAGCTTGGAAGTGCTTCAAGTGGATCTGAGCCAGTTATTCATTTCATAGACGAAGAATGTCAAACATGTCTTCAATTGTTGGTCATAAACCAGCCTATCAGCTGCTGCGTCTCTCCACGTCACATGTCAACTTCCTCAAAGACGCCGCCAACATCAAAGTCTTCGCCGAACTTCCTGTCACACGAGGACGAGCGTTCGATTCAACAACTGTTTGGCTCGCAGGAGGCGCTGGAAGAAGTGCTGAGTCATTTGTACGAACAAGTACGACATGTTCCTGAAGCACAAACACACACAAGCGCTCGTGTTACTAACGGCAACCGCCGGTTACAAACAAGTCAGTGGCGTAACATTAGGATGAACAATAACACGACTGGAAACAAAAGAGTTTCTGGTTCATCTAGAGTTCTGAAGGGAGGCTCGTCCTACAGAGAACTTTGTTGAACTGGTTTTTAACTTTAGCAAAAACACTTTGTAACAAAAATGTTTTGAATTATAGCTTTAAAAATTAAATATTCTTAAACCACAAACAAATAAACACATTGTATGAAAACAACAATAAAACCTTCTGTAAATAATGAAACAGTGAATTATTGTTAAGAAAATCTTGATGACGTTTATCAGTTTAGTTCATTAGAATAATTCAAATGTTTAAACTTTAAAAATATATATATATTCAAAGTTTATTGTTTTTAGAAGCCATGATACATTTTTGTGTAGTTGAATTCAATATTCGCTAATAATTTCTTTATATAATTCGTTTTTTTTCTAGTTGAAAAACTCTCTCGCTCTCATTATCTTTCTCTCTCGCTCTCATTATCTTTCTCTCTCGCTCTCATTATCTCTCATTCTCTCTCTTGCTATCATTCTCTCTCTCGCTCTCATTATCTTTCTCTCTCTCTCATTATCTCTCATTTTCTCTCTTGCTATCATTCTCTCTCTCTCTCTCATTTTCTCTCTCTCTCTCATTCTCTCTCTCGTTTTCTCTCTCTCTCTCATTCTCTCTCTCTCTCTCATTTTCTTTCTCTCTCTCTCATTCTCTCTCTCACTCTCATTATCTTTCTCTCTCTCATTTTCTCTCTCGCTCTCATTATCTTTCTGTCTCGCTCTCATTATCTCTCATTCTCTCTCTTGCTATCATTCTCTCTCTCTCTCATTTTCTCTCTCTCTCTCTCATTCTCTCTCTCATTTTCTCTCTCTCTCTCCCACTCTCATTCTATCTCTCTCTCTCATTATCTTTCTCTCTCTCATTATCTTTCTCTCTCTCTCTCTCTCATTTTCTCTCTCGCTCTCATTAAAATTCTCTCTCTCATTCTCTCTCTCTCTCTCATTTTCTCTCTCGCTCTCATTATCTTTCTCTCTCTCTTTCTCTCTCTTTTTCTCTCTCACTCTCATTCTCTCTCTCATTTTCTCTCTCGCTCTCATTATCTTTCTCTCTCTCTTTCGCTCTCTTTTTCTCTCTCACTCTCATTCTCTCTCTCTCTCTCATTTTCTCTCTCTCTCTCATTTTCTCTCTCACTCTCATTCTCTCTCTCTCTCTTTTTCTCCCTCACTCTCATTTTCTCTCTCTCTCTTGCTCTCTCTCTTTTACTCTCTCACTCTCATTCTCTCTCTCATTTTCCCTCTCGCTCTCTCTTTTTCTCTCTCGCTCTCTCTTTTTCTCTCTCGCTCTCTCTTTCTCTCTCTGGTGACACTTTTACAACAACATTTCTATATTGAATTGAATAGGCTACGAATTAAAACATATTTTATGTATTTAAATGTGTTGTATCGAATTATTGGAATTCTTGTTGAAAACTGCTGATCCATGATCAGGTCGTGGCGGCAGCAGCCTGTGCAAAGAGGTCCAGACTTACCTGTCTCCAGAAACCTGGGAGAAAACTGAGGCGATGTCGCTCCGACTGGTCCTGGGTTTTCCCCCGGAACCGCGTCCAGGACGCTTCCCTAAAAGGTGCCCTCGCCTGGCCTCTCTCCATGTTGAGGGACACAGGTTCTACTCTGAGTCTCTCCTGGATGCCTGAGCTCTGTGGAGCAAACTAACTGTTCCTAACTTGACTTAACTAGAACTGGATGAAAGTGTTGAAGTTCAGAAGGATTACTACATCTCAGACCTCGCTCTCTGGGGGGTCCAGGTCCGACACCCGTGTCCTCGACCTTCTGTCCAATGCAGGGTCCCTGCTGGACCTGAAGAACATTTTCATTGGAATCCGATGTTTGGATGTGAAGTCTGAGGGAGAGGACGTCTTGTCCAGGAACAAAAGATGCTTTGAGTGTGTGTGTGAGCGCCCACTCGGAGGACGACCGATCCGACACACACTCGCACACACACACTCGCACACTCACACTCGCACTCACACTCGCACTCACACTCGCACACGCACACCACAGAAAGGAGCTCCGGCTGCAGTTTAGCGGCACGTGGCGCGATACTTATCGCCGGCGTCAGGTGCTCAGTTTCCTGTTCGCTCAGGATAAATAACGGCCGTTTCCCGCTCGCGCTCCCTCCTTCCTCGGGCCCAGATGCAATCCATCCTTCCCGCCGCACACTCACCTCTGCTCGCCGACACAAAGACCATATTGTATCCGCCGACGCCGAGGAGAATCCGTTCGGCCCGCTGTGAGCTCGGGTTCTGGTGCGGCAGGTTGAGTCCGGGGTCCGTTTCCAGCCGCGTCGCTTTGGCCCCCGTCGACTCCTCGGTTCACCTCAAATGAACCGGATTGTTCCGGATGATCCGGTTGACGGTTCATTTAGGATGATTGACGACTTCTTGGTGACACAATTGAAATCTAAAGAACGATAATCAGCGTCAGTCTTTCATCTCCTGCAGCTAAAGGCTACGTTAAAAATCATCTGGTCTGAGGAGAGAACAATTGAATCAGAGGTTTATTATCTCGTGTCGTCTTGAGTGACATCTACTGATACTCGTTACCACTTGTTCCTGTTTAAACCACAAAATAATACTGACAGAATGCAACAGAGACACAGAAAAAAGTGCAATTACATTTTAATGATCAATTTAGAAAACGTTGTTTTTTTTAAAAAAGCTGGTGAATTTTTTTTTCCCTGAACTGATTTAAAATATTTTAACTTTAGTTTTGGAAAAAAGAAAGAGAAGAAAATAGCGGCGTTGAAATGCATAATTAAGCCTCAAAATAATACTGACAGCAACGCAGAAATGGAAATAAAATAAAAATTGTAATTACATTTCTGCATTCATTTATTAATTTATTTTTAAACAAAAGGAAATTATTTTTGGTTTGTTCCTGAACTGTTTTCAAATAAAATGTTTGACTTTAGTATCTCAGAAAATGTTTATAAAAAAAACATTAAACCTTCAAATAATTCTGACACAATGCAACACAGAACCAGAACTCTTTCATTTTTGGTTTGTTCCTGAAATGTTTCAAATAAAATGTTTAACTTCTTGAACATCTTAATGTTAAGCCTCAAAATAATACTGACAGAACAAAACAAGTTGAAAGAGCAGTTTTAGTTTTTCAAGTCCAAACTTTGTTAAACCTAAAACCGTCCGTACGTCGTATTATCTCGAGCCTCTTGAACGCGTCTGTTGTGAAGGCGAGTTTAGGGGGAAGTTCAAGCATCCAGGAGAGACTCGGAGCAGAACCTCAGTGACGACGCATCATAAAGTGGGATTTGTTTGGCTTGTCATGATGTTTACTGTCCATCTGACTGGGGGGAGGCCCCGGTTCAGACCCAAGACTCCTCTCCTGAAACCAGGGAAGGATTCTAAAAAGAAGAATGTCATTAGACGTATATGATCCAAATTTAGTTCAAACTTTTAACGTGAATTCTGTGTTTTCTCCAGAATTTTCACAATTTAAGTTTTTTAAACTTTTTAATTTTTTTCATAATGGGTTGAATCTTGTCATTGTTTGAGAAATTTGAACCCGGAACTTCCTCTTCTAGTCATTTGTCTTGGACACAGCGCGAGGTCCAACAATGTGGAACAACGCAGCGCCGCTCGATTGTTTTGGTCTTATCTGGCTTCTGTCTCAGGAACGTTCCGACGACAGGAATCTTGTGTTCTCGGGGCAGACGTGGAGTCCAGGACATTCCTGGAGAGCGCTGCCCTTTTTTTCTTTTTTTTTCTTCCTCTTCTTGGCAGACGAACGTTCCCGATTCATGTCAGAGAGAGAGAAGGAGGGAAGAGTTGAGTCTCTTTTCCTCTCGCCGGCCTCGTCCAACAGATGGCGCTGTGATCCCGGGAGGAGGTTGACGAGTTGAACATGTGATTCGAAGACGAGAAACGCTCGAGACAGAGCGACGTTCCAGCAGCTGCTCGTGTGATCAGAGCCTCGGACGGTGGTCGCTGCAGCAACAGGCGCTCGTCTGCAGGTGCCCTGCAGGCGTTTGAACCGGTTTTCGACGTTACCTCATTTGTGTCTTGAGAGACGACGACTATCGTGATCTCATCGACCCGTCGTCGTCGGCAACAAACAAGTGTGTCGGGGGTGGGGGGGCAGGAAGGTGGTTCAGGAAGGGAGTTCCTGTGAGAACTAGAGCTCTGTGTCCTCCCCATCGTCTCGTCTCCCTCTGCACGAAAACATCCAGGACACCAAAGAGAGTTTTTTTCTATTTAAATGTTGTGTATTTTTAGACGATCAGTCATGTGATCACCTGCTCGTCGCATGATTGGCTGAAAAGGTTTAAGTAGCTCGGTGCTCTATTGGTTTTGTCTGTTTTTAACAACGTTTTTATATTGAATTTAAGAAGCTATGAATTAAAACATATTTTATTAGGAAAATTTATTTTTGGAATTATTGGAATTAGAATATCAAACCCTATGTGTAAAAACGAACATAATTTTAAAGATATTTCATTTTTCACATTCAATTATTAAAAAAGCGAATTCAACTTTTCATTATAGAAATTATTTTATTAAATTATACCCAAAAAAATAGTTTAAAAGCATCATTTTAATTAGAAAAAAAGTTAAATATTCAATATTCTAATGACACTGATATACTTCTGTAGCGGTGCCACAAACTGCGAGCTTGTAAAATATAAAATAAATCCTTTTTTGTGACTTTTGACTCTGTTATTTTACTCTTTTAATATAAATTCATTTACTATTGACACGGTCACAGAAAACCTGAGGTTAACATGTTAGAAAATGAACCAATGGGTAGATTGCTCTGTCGTAAGCTCATTGGATCAGGCGGCTGTCAATCAAAACAGCTGATCTGGCGTCGGTCGTGAAGTGTGTGAGTCGTCTGATGATGTTGTGTTTTCATGGTTCGCTGAGAGAGTCTTGACAAAACTCTGTTGTGGGACGAAAGCAGTTTTTTTTCCCATTTTCTTTTAATTTTCTTACTATATGGTCTGGACACGAAAAGCAGGGATTGACAGCTGCATTGAGAAATCATAAAATCCTTTTTTCCCACGTATTCTTAACAAAGATCATGATTTACTAAACGGTACTCGGGATAAAAGTTAGCAATAGCATTAAAGTAGTTGCTATGGTAACGGCTACATGTCAAAAATAGCTGTAATGTTTTTTTTAATTAGGAATAAATATATTTCTGATTTTTTTGAGTTTCTGTAAATACAGGATCGTTCAAATGTTAGTGCAAGAACAAAAATCGGGTCATATTTTCGTCAAACATAAGAATAATCTTGAAGAAGTTTCCGACATTAGTTCTCGTCTTTACTTCCTGCTCTGACGTGTGTTATCGATAAAGTTTTGTTCGATTCATGATCCCAGTCAGTATTCTTTTTTAACTCTGACGCTCGTCTGTGTGAAAGTAAATCAGCGTCATCGGAATTTTGAATCGTTGAATTTAACATTTAAAAATTTTGAATTTTTTTTAGTGAAAATGTTGGGGGGTTTTTTGGACGATCAGTCACATGATCGTCTGCTCGTCGCATGATTGGCTGAAATGTTTAAGTAGCTCGGTGCTCTATTGGTTTTGTCTGGTGACTCTATTATAGCAACATTTTTATATTGAATTTAAAAGACTACGAATTAAAAGATATTGAATTTAGAAAAAATATATTTTAAATTAATGAAATTAAATATATCAAACTGGAAAATCTTTTTCTTTTTTTCATTAAAAAAAATTAAATTTTTTAAAATAGAATTTATTAATTAAATTATTCAAAATTAATTATTTTTTAAATTTAATTTATTTAAAATCAACCACTTAATTTGACAAGTTTCTGTCGTCCTCGTCTCTATCTCCCGCTCTGACACCAACGTGTGTTATCGATAAAGTTGTGTTCGATCCCCTGACACACCGGGCAGTTGTTCTATTTGTCACTGCGACCTCTGGAAATGTCGAGATAAGCGAGGGTTGTGCGTCTGGTGTTGTGCGTCTGGTGTCGTCAGGTCGACGTGGTGTCAACACATGTGACGCGGCGACAGGTGACGAGCCGGCTGTCTCTCGACAACATGAGGCAGTCACAAGAGACGGTCAGCTGGTGTGAGTCAGGCGGGGTTTCCCTACACACACAGGCACACACACACACACACACAGGCACACACACACACACACACACAGGCACACACACACACACACACACACACACACACACACACACACACACAGACGCAGGAGTTCCTTCTCTTGTTGACAATCCTCCGGCCAGACTCTGTTTGTGATCAGACGAGATAAAAGGCTCGAAGGACGATCAGAGTCAAAACTGTTCAAAAGTTCCTGCAGAAACTGTTCAAGTCGAGAATATCAGGTGTTCCTGAAGAGTCGTTTCATGACAACATTCCCGATTTAATCCAAGTGGAATGAGCGTTTCTTTTTTCTCTACCTTCTCTATTTTGTTATCTTTGTTGTCTTTTTTTAAAACTACATTTTTCATTCAACGATAATTTATTAATAATGTCTTTTTTATGACTTAAATCTTTGTTTTTCCCATTTTATTTTAATTTGTAATCAATATTGCCTTTTTTTTAAATAAATGTACAATTTTACATGTTTTTGTTTTTTTTGTGAATGAAAAATCTGACGTGCATTTTTTTCAACCTACATTTTTCGTAGTTTTTGTTTTGCTTTTTCTCATGGATTTAATTATTTGTAAAACATTTTTTTTACACATTTTCTTTTTCTTGTGACTTTTTCATATATGATTTACAGCTCTTCCTTTTTTTTCTAAAATATGATATTTTACGAGTATTTTTGTGCTCTTTACAAACTTAACCATTAAAATAAATTATATACATTTACATGTTTTTAAACAATTGAACTCGTCTTGTGATCTTTTTTTTTATGTTTTTATCTACGTCTGTTATGCGTGTTTTTTTCTTTTCACCAAGTTACAATTCACATCTTCTTTTCTTTAACATTGAAATCCTTAATATTATATTATTCAGTTTTTTTAAAACATGAAAAAACTCAAACTTGTGTTTCTTTTTCTATCCATATAGTTGTTTTTAAATATTTTTTGAATCTGTGAATGTTTTTGTTCTTTGAGTGAATGTGTAGCGATTGAGTCCATTGCTGTGTCTCAAATCACATACTAGCGTACTCAAAGTTAGTATTTTTAGTGCGTTTGTGCGTCTCAATTCTTAGTATGCGAAATTTAGTGCGCCATGCACACTAAATTGTCACTAACACACCCATAAAACTGAGCATGGTTCGATGGACACTAACCACCCTAAACAGCCACCATCTTAATGACGTTTTAAACGGAAGTTACATCATATATAAATGCATATATATTCATATACTTACAGGTGTATTTTCAGCAGCACTAGAAGGATGACACGTCTTCGCTGCTGATACCAGCTTAAATATGTTGCGATTATTTAGATTCTCATTTTTTTCTTTATTTCTTTTTCCAAACTTGCCAAACGTGCTGCCAGCAGGTGGCGATAGTGTTCCAACAGCTGGTTGAAACATCATTAAATAGAAGTAGAAGAAGAAGCTGTCATGTGATTTCCGGTTAGTGTGTAGCAGCAGAGTTTTATTTTAGACATACTATCTGTGGAAAATGTGCGTACTAGTTAGTATGTACACTAAACTGATGCATACTAACTTCTAGTATACTAAGAGTAGTATGCGATTTGAGACACAGCACATGTGTGGGTTTAGACACTGAAAAGGGAGGAAATCCTGATCCATTAACAACCAGTTGCTAAATCCCCCGAGATTATTGGGGAACACGTTCACGGCTTCCATGATGCTCTGGGGCCTCCTCCACCTATAGCTCCAACTATTTGGGTCAGTGAAGATATTATTAACTTGGACCACAAGCTCGTGTTTCAGTGACGGTACCAACGATTATTATTAAGAGACTTTTCCATTTTTGAGTCTTTGAATCATTTGTATCTTGACTCGATACTTTTACACCTGAGACTCTTTTTTTTTTACCAACATCGCTTTTATTTACTCTTTCAATTTTCATTTTATCGTTTCAAAATGTTTTATTCATCTTGTAGTTTTGTTGTTTCGTTCATTTCATCAAAAAGAAAAGTGAAATTATCTTCTCTAGTCTTATATTTAATTAAAATGTATATTAATAATATATATATTTAATTATCCTAAAACTTCACAAATTAGAATATTTTTATTTTTCATGATCTTTTTTTTATTTTATTTACTTTAGAACATGTTGATAGTTACATCTTAATTTTTTATTACAAAAATAATTAAAGTTGTTATTTAATCTTTGCTTAAAAAATAGTGTGAAACATTAAATATATATATATATATATATACTCATATAAATATATGTATATATGTTAAAAAAAAATTGAAACTTAAAAATATATATATATATATACCTATATAAATATACATACATATACATGAGTGTATATATATGTTTATATATTTGTGTTTAAACATATATATGTATACAGTATATATATATATATATATATATATATATATATATATAAACAAATATACACAACATTTTTACTTATTTTTTCTCTTCCTTTGTAGATACATTTTTAAATATATTATTTTTTCACAACACGTTTTGGACAAATTTTGTATTTTCGTACTTATTCTTTATTAAATAATAATGTAAATTGTTTAAAAAAAGTGTCAAAATATTAAAAAAGTTGCTTTGAATTTTTTTTACATAATGTATCTGATTAAAAAAAAGGTTTTCAAATAAATGATTCATTGAATTAATGATTAATTAATTCATAATATTAATCATTATAACTATTTCTTTTTTTCCTTGATTATCTTTTTTTTTTCCTACTTCCTCTTTCTGATTGTCATTCTTTAAAAGGTCAATTAAAATGAAAAAATCGAATGTTTTTCATTATGTATGTTTATATTTTGTTTTATTTTAATTTTTAATAAATGTGTTTTTTAAACCGTTTAACGACAAGAAAGACCATCGTGATCACTTTGATTGATTCACCATAACCTTGACGTGAGGTCAACATTCCTGGAGTCTGACGCCTGAATGTTCCCCCTCCAGGTCTACCAGATGGACCACAAGATGGACTGCGTTCTCAGGATCCTCCGGGACCAGTTCGTGCCCAAACCGGAGCTGGCGCCGAAGCCGTCCTTCCGCCGCGTGACCATCCAGAAGCGCATGGGGAGCATGGACGACGGGCTCTGATCCCCCGTGACAGACTCGAGAACCTCAAGTCTTCCAAAGCTCTTGAAGGACCTGACGTCGTCGACCCAGAGACGGGACTTTTTGTTCGTACGACGACTCTTTCATGTGTTTGTCAAACTGCTTTGCTTCATGTTTGTCGACACGGGTCGTCGTGGAACGTGTTCCGGGATCTTGGATCACGGTGAAACTACATCTCTTGGATCATCTGGACCGTCTGCCGACACGCCTCGCGACCCAGAACACGTCAGACTTATCTGCTGAACCAGCACTTTACAGGAGAGTTCACCAACAAGTATCTTATTCATCAAATATATGTTATTTTCTGGAGTATTTCACCAGTCGGTAACGTTCACTGCAGCAACAATACAACATACAACAATTTGTTCGCTGGTTTTTCTAGACGGAAAAAACTGGGTCTAGGGCCGAGGGCAAGAGGGGAGCGAAAAAATGATGGAAAAAAACTTGTATAAAACTGGACATAAACTAACTTTCTCTCCTCAACACGATCTCATTATTCACTGAAATGACTGTGAGCAGCAGGAAATATTCACAGTAACAAAGAAAAAATGATTTAAAGCGATAGTTCACCCAAAATATACCGATTTTTCTACTCTCATGTCGACCAATGTTGGATTATTATCAGAGTAATCTGTTCTTTTTTAGACACACTTTCTGAAGTACTCGTCGTAGTCTGAGGATGACAACAAACATTTTCAATGAAAGATGGATGGATGGATGGATGGATGGATGGATGGATGGAAGGATGGATGGATGGATGGATGGATGGATGGATGGAAGGATGGCTGGATGGATGGATGGATGGATGGATGGACGGACGGACGGATGAATGGATGGATTTTATTAATCCCTCTGAAGATTTTCAGGAAATTGGTTTCCAGTTCACAGCAGACTATATTTTCATGAAAAAACACAAAAACAAAGGGCAAAAAGCGCAAAAAAACAAGAACAGCGGGCAAATAAAAATAACAAATGCAAATATAAAGAACATAGATCAAAGGAAATAACACAAAGATTAACATAGAATATCATCATCTTTTCAATAGCACAAGGAATGAATGAGTCCCTGAGTCTATTAGTGTTGCATCATGGAAGGAGCACTCATTAGTCTAAAACCTTACAGTGGTAAATGTAATGGAGTAGCGTCGTTGTCGGTCATTTTGCGGACGAATCTGGCCGAGGATGTAAATCAGTAGTTCAGCAATTCTTGGCTATTATTTTGAAAATGAGACGAGGCCTGTGGGGGTCACCAGCGAGAGGGTAACCAAGCAGCTGAAGTGCCCTTTATAGGTTTAGATGACGCCCACATTCTTCAGGTCGAGGCTTCAGCACAAGAGGGACGTCACAGATGAGCAGTACGGAGGTATTTGGATGTTTTTAAGTGTCTTTTTGGACGAAGATGAAGACGAAAACAACTGAGCTCCAGTCGCTACATTAAAATGAACAAACATTTTTGTCTTTAACTCTAAAAAGAACACATTACTTAGATTGCCTCATGCTAGCAATGTTAACTGCCTCATGCTAGCAGCCTTAGCTGCTACATGCAAGCAACATTAGCTGCTACATGCTAGCAACTTTAGCTGCTACATGCATACAGCAGATTCATTTTCCAACAGTAGTCGACATGACAGTAGAAAATGAGTGAAGTTTGAATTTTGGATGAACTATCACTTTTAATGTATTAAAAATGAATACAATAATAATTTCAAAATAAAATGATTTAACATTTTCTTCATGTCTAATCTACTGTACATGGATCAGTTCTACTCCCGGGATGCACTTTTTCGTCCAGTGTAGGGTTTGGTAGCGACAATCAATCAAGACCACCTCGGAGACCAAGACCACCTCAAGACCGGAGAGTTTCGTAAGCGAGACACAAGGAAAAAGGTCGAGAGCAAGAACCACCAGGAAGACTCAAGGTATGATCGTAAGAAGATTTACGTTTTAAGTCAACAAGCTAGCTTTAGCACAACCAGAATTGTGCCCCCGGGTACTACTTCTGGAGCGCCTATTCCGCTCCGAGAAAACCCAAGATCAGCAGTAAATACCAAGACCAGAAAAAGGTACCATCAGATGGCGCCGATCAAAGTTGTTAACGTGTTCGTGAAGTCTTTCTTTTGGACGACGAAACGCAAAAACAAGAGCCGATTTCTAGACCACATGACCAGGTCTTTACCAGGACTTCATTCTTGAAACGTTCTCGGGGAATCAGACAAAATACTTTTAATCTTTTGATAATTTTGATTTGATTTTGTCTTTAATGAAAAGATGGAAAAGAGTTTATTGGGATCTGTTCTCATCTTATGTCACGAGCCGGAGTACCCGGTGTAGAGCAAAGTCATTCAAACCGATCCCAGTAAAAACAATGAAATTCCACGTTTCGGTCTAAATCCTCCCCGAAAACCCAAGCTCTGTGACCTTGACGTGTCGACTCACGACCTTCCACTTGTCGTGGCTCCGACCTCCACAGCCAGAGCGACACCTCCAGCACCTTTGTTGCTACTGAAGGACGCGAGGAAGGCTTGGCCGCCCAGCACCGGAAGACCGAAGGAAGCCGGAGCCGAAGAATGTCTGGAGTAAAAATAGCAGCTTCAGGAGCTGCAGGTCTTTGTGTGTATCGTTCTCAGCAGCTCAATGACTCTCAATATTGTCTCTCCTGCTCCAGAGATCATTGGAATTCTGAGAGTGAAAGGAAACTCTGGGAAATGTGTGGAATTCAAGGAAGGAAGGTGTCGGGAAACTCGGGATCACCGTCCTGAAAGTGTGGCACGACGAAAGTAGTTTTGTTGCTTCGGTCGACGCTCCTCATGTTGTTGTTGTGTACAGTTTTTTTTTAATGAGTTGTAAATAAAAACAAATGAACTTGGCCTTAAAGTATTCATGACCACCAGGTGTCAGTGGTGGGCTTTAAATATTAGATTTCGTCACTTGTTTATCGTCGTGCTGTCAATAAAGTTTGAACCGATGACCTTGAAAATAAGTTAAAAATGAATGTTTTTGTCGAGAATATTTTGGAAAAGTTCAGAGGTTTCGACAGAAATTAAAAAGGGTCGCTGAACTGGAAAATAGTTGCAAAAAGTATGGAAAAAATGAATTAAAGGTAGAAAAATGTGAGAAAAAAAAGGTATTTGTTGAATAATATGTAATAAAATGAATAAATAATATATTGTAGGAAAAGTTAAACAATCAAATGAATAAAAGCTGAAAGAATGATGAACTAAAAACAAGTTAATTACAGTCAAAAAGAAACTTGACTATGGAAAAGAAGCAAAAATGCAGGATATAGTAATTGATTTAAAAAAAACAGTTGATGAATATTAAAAAAAAAAATTAATTTAGTAGTTTAAACTCAAATGAAAACCTTGTCTGATAAATTAAAAAAAAGATGTACATTTGAGTTTACATTTTTTAAAGTACTTTTACCTTTTCATTTAGTTGCTAGCTACATTAGCCTCTACATGCTAGCAAGCATGCTACATCTAATTTTACTTTTATCTAATTGATCTCTTCCTCAAGCACCAACGCTACTAATTATTTTATTTGTCTATTTTTTATAAACATAATTAAATACTTTATTTCTTATAATATTTTTAAAGAATTGTATTTATAAATCAATAAAAAAAAGTTTTTTTATTTCCTGACGCTAATCCTGACCTTGATTTATTTAAAAAGAAATACTTTTTTTTTCATGGAATTGCCTTATTATACATCCTTCACATTTATTATTATTATTACTATATCAAACTCTCACACTAACTCTGATCCTAATCCTTTTAAATTATTTCTATTTTTAAGAACATCTTTGTTATATTCCTCATAATATTTCTTAAATATATATTTACAAACGTTTTATTTTTTGTGTTTTTAAAATATATATATGTATTACTGCTACAAAAATATCATGAAAATATTTTTATTAAAAAAACGAGTAGTTTTATAAGTCACTCTATAAATTCACGGTTGAACCGTCAACTTTAATGTCACCAGGTGTGATTACAGGAAGTGGGCGGGGCTTATGCCTTCACACACCTGCAGTCGTGGACCTCAGATCGGACACATGTCTCTTCTTGATCTGAATTCTTCTACTTTCTCCCTTGAAGACAGAAGATTCGTTTCGGTTCACCGCTCGATTGTCTCCTCCTCGGGAGGTCAGGGGTCACCCAAGACGTCGCAGCAGGGCGAGGAACCCGACACGGACACGGAGGACGAGGCGTCGACCGTATCTGGAGACGTTCGGCCTCAGAGACGAGTCTCGTCTGCCGAGCGTCTCCGATCTTTCATCTCCAGAACCAGACCCGCTTCAAAGGACGTCTTTGATCTCGGGAGGAAGCGAGTGTCGGAGGAGAAGAAGCGGCGGATGATTTAATAATAAACACAAACTTACAAACTCCTTTTTGGGTCTAGGAGAGGTCAGAGGTCAGCGTGGAGTAGTGTTCAAGGTCGTTCCTTCTTCTGTTGTTTCTGCACCAGGAAGTTCCAGGTCCAAGTCAGAGTCGTTTGATTTTTTTTTTTTCTTCCTCTGAGTATGAAGTCCAGCAACTGTCGGGCGTGCCCGGGGCCACCTGTCAGCTGGGGGCCCCGGCTCGAGGGGCCCGGCGCTGGTTTGAAAGGAGATCTGGGGCGACAGGTGTGTGCGCCGAAGATGGCGACAAACAATGTGGCGAGCAGCTGATGTCGCCGTGACAGGAGTCGTCTCTAAATAGCAGCAGTTGGACGACAGTTGTTGACGACCCCCCCCACCCTCAGCCACGCCCTGCCCCCCCCCCCCCACATTGCTGACCCGCTTCCACCAGAGATGTTTCTCTAAAGTGATGATGATTTATTCGAGAGAGAGAACTGTGACCTCTAGAGGTCAAAGTCACCGTCGCTCGCTCCGACATGTTGACTCGGTCTCCATGGTTACCCGCCGTCACATGCTCCTGCGAGTCGTTCTCCGACTCCTGAGACTTGTGTTCGAGCTTTCAATAGATCGCCAGATACAGTATGACCTTTGACCTCTCGGTTTGGCGAGAGCAGGCCGACATCACCTCCCAGGATCATAAATCAACCACAGGTCATTGGCTGAGAGCAGCCGGCGACCTTTGACCTCCACTGCTGCTGCTGCTGCCCGAACTAACTCCACGTCAGTGAGTTTGTTTTACTTGCATCTAGCTAGCAACCTTGGCTGCTACATGCAAGCAACATTAACTGCTACATGCTAGCAAGCTTGGCTGGTACATGCTAGCAACCTAAGCTGCTAGATGCTTGCAAAGTTAGCTTCAACATGCTAGCAACGTTAACTGCTACATGCTAGCAACGTAACTGCCCCATGCTAGCAACCTTAGCTGTTACATACAAGCAACATAAGTTTCTAAATGCTAGCAACATTAGCTGCTTCATGCAAGCAACTTTGGCTGCTAAATGCTAGTAACTTTAGATGCTATATGCTAGCAACATCAGCTCCTACATGAAAGCAACCTTAGCTGCTATATAGTAGCAAATTTAGCTGCTACATGCTAGCAACATTAGCTGCTACATGCTACTTTCATTCAAATTATTTTTTTTATTTTTTATTTCCTAATTAGTCATTTATAATTTTAACATTTGAACTTTCAAACCATTACCCTAATCTTATTCCTGAATACATTTTTAAGGTTTACTTATTTTTGTTTATTTATATGTAAAACTTTTTATTTCTCATAAGATCTTTTTTAATTATTGAATTTATTCTATTATTTTTGCATTTAAACACATTTCTAATTAATGTCTTACTCTTATACCAACACTTTATTTCATACTATATTTCTCATTTGTTTTTTTTATGTATATTTTTAATTATTAATTTTTGTGTGTTTTTCACAACCGGCTAATCCTGTTCTCGAAATTTAAAAATAAATTCTACATACAGAAATTGTCTTTTATATCAATATATTATTATTATCATTATTTTCTCACAGTATCTCTAATTCTAAATCATTTTACATTTCTCATTATATTTTTATTTTAATTTCAGTTATTTAATTATCTTTAGTTTATTATTTTTTTTTCACGCGTACCATCACTTTCATATGAAATGATAGAAATGCAAATATTTAGAATTAAATGTGAAATAAAAATGTTTTTATTTACAAATAATCACACTTCTCTAGATTTAGACAATTAACTTCACTAATAGGAACTTAAGCTTGTTAGCTTAGCTTCTTCTTTTGTGTTGGTGAAAGTTTTTTTGTTGTAAATACAATTTTAAATGAGGAATAAGTCTCACTTAAAAACATCAACAGGCCCTTTTTTTTTTTTTTTTTTAAACTGTCTTACAAATCCTGGAAAAATAAACAAAAACAAAGCTTGTTTTCATGACTTCTTCAACGTGACAAGAAGCAACAAACAAACATGGAGGCCACGCCCACGACGCCCGTCTTGTATTTTCAATCATTTCCACGAGTCCTCGAACGTTGCAGCCTCTTGCATCATCCGTCAATATTACGGATTCGCATCACATGCCACCACACCCACGCCGTGTGTGTGTGTGAGTGTGAGTGTGTGTGTGTGTGGGTGTGTGTGTGTGTGTGAGTGTGTGTGAGCGAGAGCGAGAACATTGGCCCACATTTGATTGAACACAATGTACGAGAAGTCGGAGAAAAACAAAAGTCATGCTCGGCTGCTCTGAGTCGCTCTCTACGTCTGGAGGAGGAAAGTTACAGAACTAATGACATTCAAGAAACAAGAGTTCACGGAAAGATGAAACTTTTGTTCGGAAACTAGTTTTCACGAGTCTCTATCGATCCAAGGACCGTCGCTGAACCCATCCTCGACCTTGAGCTGGAAACCACTTCGGAAGGAACGTCGGGGGGGAAACAGGAAGTGGCGGATACCGTGTGCGAGTCTGGTCCAGACGTGGCAGCGAGGACTCCAGGTGCAACTTTTTTGGGGTTTTTTTTTTTTGGTCCTGCTGCGGCAACAGGCGCCAGAGTTGCATCATCGAGTCGCCACAATCTGAGGGTCGAAAGTTCAAGTTTAAACTCGGACTGGAAAAGAGAGACGCATACCTCTGCCAACGGTTCTTTTTTTAGTCACAGGACTTTATGAACTCAACGTTTTTACATGATTTAAGATGAATTAACCGGAAAAATAAGTTTTGGTAAAAAAAACAAAAAAAACTTTCACACACAAAATCATAACCTCTGCCAAGGAGGTATTTTTAGTAGTTTGTTCATCTGCATTTTCAGCAAGATACTAGTTTATTTAATTATTTATTTTCTTCACTAACCACATACAGTATGTAGTAATAGAAATGCAAATTATTTAGAAATCAATGTGAAAATAAATATAAAGTATAGTAAAAATATCTGAAATATACAAATTCAATGTTATAAATATAAAAGCAAATATGTATTAATTTACAAACGTCATTTAAATCGTTTATCAAAATGTGTGCTCGGCAGTTCCATCTGGCTCCCGGAAATATTTGAAGGATTCCTGGAGAAAACGCATTTGTGGGGTACGATTCTCGGTCGTGGGTTTTTACTTGTATTGGCTTTTGTGTGTTTTCGATTAATGGAGCGAATGATTGCATTTTTTCAAAGCGGTCCAGGGAGATTTTTGAAGGATTTGTCGGCTTCTTGAATGAGCTTTGTGACCAAATCGGAGTTCATAGACCCATGAACACAGTCCTTGGATCTAGTAAAAAGAAAAACATAAGTCATTGAAAAAAACAGGAATCGAACCCAGAAACCTCTGCAAGAGATCCTTCAAAAAACCTGGAACCGGATGGAAACACACAAATGATCATCAGTTTGACTGAAAATTGTGCTAAAGTTTCCGAGTGTCTACAGATAAACATTGACGCCGACGTAACCTCCTTGGCAGAGGTGATGACGACACGAGATCACGGACGACAAACGCTCGTCTGTCCGTCACAAAGTCAGCGAGCGAGCGTGTCGACTCGTAGACGACTCTTTTGTCTGCGCAGAGGAGCTCCAGACACAACAGTGGTCGGCCCCGGGGCCCTCACAATGGCCCCGCACACAAAGAGCAACATGAGGGGGGACAATGGGTCTGGCTGAGAGCTGGGGGTGGACCAGCGGGGTCAGAGGTCACCCACCTGCACACTAAAGGCATCCAGAGGTGATGCTCGCAGAGATCAGTAGATCAAGTAGAGAATTACACGTTTATTTCTACACTTAAGGTCATTTTTATTCACATTTTCAAACAGATGAGAGTCAATAAAACAATAAAAATGACAAACATGATAAAATCATGACATGAAGAATGGTTCTTAATATTATGGTCTGGTTGTAACAAGGACTTTTCTTTAAGTAACATCACTCGAACATTTGTAGGAGCCAAAGTCTCAATCAAGTTCACATAAGATTATTTATTTTTTACATTAAAAGAAAATAAATTTGTCATTAAATATATTTTTAACATATTTAAAATTCTAAATAACTATTCCTTAAACCCTGTTTAAGTCTTTTTTTTACTTTTTATACAACTTTTCACATTTCTATTTCTTTAAATGTACATTTCTAATCATTTTATTTTTTGTCTTAAGTCTTACCTTTTTAAAATACATTTTGGATTATATTATTCATATTTTTGGATTAATCCCAACTTTAAAAAAAATGTTTATTTAAATTCCTCAAGTCAACATAACGTCAAATGTTAATTAGAAACATGACATTAAAAATGGTTCTTTATACTATGGTCTGGTTCTAACAAGGACTTTTCTTTATCACTCAAAACTTTGTAGGAGCCAAGGTCTCAATTAAGTACAAAGCAATAGATAATTTATTTGTAGCCAGCTAATTAGTTTAGCTAGTAGCTAAAAGAAATGTACATTTCTTTTGTAGCAATTCAAAGATGTTTCTTTGAGCATGTTTTTTTGACTGGTCGTTTCAAAAACAAACAAACACATTTTCACAAAAGTTGTGAGAAAAGTCAAAGAAAAGAGGCAAAAATCCAATAAATTCAATTTAATATTTTATTCGATTGCAACACATTTTATATCCACACGTCAGAACATACACAAATATCTTACTGGGCTCAGTTTGCAACCTTATTTTTATCGAGGAAATAAAACTACCAAAGATGTCTTTTACAAAATAAAAACAATAATAATAATAAAAATAATAATTATTATAGTAAATGCCACTTTGGATGATCACAAACCCATTTTTTTTATTATTTCATTCTACATTACAAAAGGCTTCACATAAATAAGTTAGTATAATTCTCAGTGTTTTTGTGGTGTGTCTTTAGTCGTTTTTTTCGTTTGCTTTTTTTTTTTTTTACAAAACTATTTACAACACAAAGATGTACATGTGATCCGGGGGGAACGAGACTCGACATAAAACCAAATAAGTGGATCTGGGAATCGAACCAGTGACCTTTCAGCAGAGAAACAAATAATTAAAAAAAACAAGATTCTGGTTTCCTATGGAAGGCATCGCGAGCACTTTATGATTTAAAGTCTTGCTCAAGGACACGTCGGGAGGTTGTACCCACGCCACCGACGGTCGCCGCCGTAACCGCGACTGCAAAGGTTGTCGTTACGTGCATCAGATGCACAAGTGAAGAATCAGAAAACACCGAGCCCACCGGTTTACATCTTGAGCAAGGCACACTTAGAGCGGCCCCGGTCTCAAACCGGCGACACCCCTGTCAACCGTGGGACTCGTGTTATAACTGAGAACATCCTATTAAAAAAAAGGCACGTGATTCTGACGAAGGGGGTAAAAGAGGAAGAAGTCCCGACACCTCCGTTGCGCCGGAGAACTAGACAAGTGCTCTGAAAGTCTTCGACGTTGAACTGGCGACTTTCCTGTAACATGGCGACCACTGCAACACCTTTTTAAATAAAAATAAAAAAACTGACTCTTGAGAAGAAGGTTTAACCGAAGACCTGCACGTCCCGCTTTAAAAAAAAAAAAGGCACCGGGGGTCAAGCTGTGGGAGTTGAACCGGCAACATGACGACCGGGACAGTGTCGAAGCAGCCCGGCAAGGACAGTGTACAGGAGGCTACATTTGTACCGCTGCTGCTCTCGAACAAACATTTTGGGGAGATCAGATCCGTCCGCTGACGTTCATGTGCTACACACGGGAGAGAACGACGGCGAGTATTTACACACAGGTAGTAAAAAAAAAAAGAAAAAAAAAAAAAAAAGCTAATTGCGCTGCTACATGCGGCTTTCAGAGGCAGAGACGTAAGTGCCACCGCGAGAGTGTTCAGTGCTTCAACAGCGTCGTCCGCGACTGCAGGAGACCTGATATGTTCCTCTTCTGCCTCACACACAAACACACTCACACACACCAACACACAACTGTGGAAATAAAGTTTTTTGTCCAAAAATCTGGAGGCTCCGGTCCTGAAGCGCAGCATCTCTGTGGACGATAAAAAAAATGTATTTAGCGTCACAGAAACATTAAGAAATTTTAATTATAATCGATTAAAAACACACACTGTTTAAAGAAAATAAACACTTGTGTGCGACACGTTGTCGTGCTGACAAACTCAACTGAACAACACAAAAGAAAAACAACTGGAAGCGACAGTTTTCATTGAACAAACAAAAATAAACTACTTTCGACAAAAACAAAACGACCACAAACAACCTCGACACGCAGAACAACAACTCAAAACAAACGCGACTTATAAATACTTTTAACAAATATTATCCGATCGTTAACGCACAACAGACAAAGAAACGACTTAAATCTAATCACACAATTGAAAGGGGGAAAAAAGAAACAACTTTTACCAAACGTTGTCTCGTTGTAAACGTTGTCGACACACAAACCCAAGCACACAAAGAAACAACAACATTAATCCACTCAAACAAACACAATTATGAGAGAAAAAAGATGGCGAACAACAAGTTAGATGGAAAACAAACTACTTTTTCATAATAAAACCAAACCACTGCCAATTGTAAAGAAGAAGAAAATACATTTTAAATATACACACAATACACTTAAACAAAGCGCTTTAATGACACACAATTCAAATCAAACATTATTGTGTATATTTTTCACGTTTGTAAACTCAAAGTTGTCACGAGTTCAGCAGACGGTGATTCAATTGCGTGTAGAATTAAATTCAATTAAAGAAATATTTTATTAGAGGTCATTCGAGGACGAGGACCCTCGTGTTTTCTGCTGGAATTAATGCGACATAATCGAGGTTTTTAAAAAAACATAAAGTAGCTTCTGTGACGGATTCTTCAAGGTCGTTTAAGGACTTTTCATGTTTTGTTTTTTTTATAAACAATTTACTTTAATCAAGAGACACATTTGACTCTAAAGCAAACACTTTTAATTCAAAAGTTGATGGAAATGTTTAGTGTTTAAATCATCACTTTTAAATGTTTGAACAACAAAATTGTTGTTTTTAAAAGAAAGATGTTTTGGTGCGATCACGTTTTTATACGTTTAATCTCAACAAATACACAAGTTTTTATTGATCTATTGAACTTAAAACTAACTTTTACAGCCACTGATCATATCCAAAGTACTTTTTGTGTGTTTTTATACTCAAAATATGTTTAATAAAAAGCGTCAAAATGAGACTAACCTGACTTTTTACAAGTCAAATCTGATGGAAGAAAGTTTAGAGAAGAAAAGAAAAGGTTTGGTAGAAATATGAACTCCAGCACGAGAACAAAAGCAGAAGAAAAAAAAAGAAAAAAAAGTGTTTTCCTGAGCAGCGCTGGAGTTTTGCACGCAGATAGGACACACACACACACACACACACACACACACACTCACGTCCCTGCTGACGTGTTACTACACTGTTGTACTGCACTTGTTTACAGTCTCACACTGACAGCGACTCACGACTCAAAAGTAGAAAAAAAGCTCAAATCTTTCCTTCTCTGTCTGTAAATCTCACCGTCAGTGGTGGAGAAACGAGTAAGAAACAATGAAGACAAAACAAAAGGATCAACAACAACTACTACGACTCGTAGTAGAACATGAATGGATCTCGACTGGCAACGCCTTTGACGCAAGAAAAAAAAAAACAACCCGATCTTGCACAAAAATCACCCGTTTTTTCAGCCCTAATTTTAAGGTAAATGTTGTTTTTTAGTTAGGATACGTGTCGTCGGTCGGTGTTTAACGAGTAAAAAAAAAAAAAGAAAAAAAAGAAAGAGAAAAAGTCGTACCGGGCTGCGGCTCTCACGTCTGCCGGCTCGGGCTGCTCTTTCTGGGCGTGAGTTCCTCCTCCGAGCCGCTGTGGGATCTTTTCCGCGGAGCGGAGGCGTCTGCAAGAGCACAAGAGCGGCGTGAGTGAAGCGACGGGCTCGGCGTCGGCAGCGGGTCGCTGGTACCGAGGCACGCAGGTCTTTTCCTCGTCCCGGTGCAGAGCTCCGACCCGTCCTCGTCCGCCCGCTGCTGCTGCTCCCCGATAACACAGCTGTGGTTCCCGTTTAAATCCACGCTGGTAATCCCGGGGCAGACGCCCTTCTCCGCCCGCCTGTGGCGGCTGTAGAAGTCCGGTACGTCTCTACGGTCCACCAGCTCCCACTGGAGCCCGGTGCTGTCGTCACCCAGCGGGGTGTGAGTGGCGAAGTCGAAGCTCCACTTGGCGGCGGCGGCCTGCTCCATCTCCCGCATGCGAACCTCGAACTCCCGCTTGAGCTCGTCGTGATCCACGGAACCGAACAGGCTCCTGCAGGCGGACGGCTTCGGGTGATCCGACACCCGCGAGTCCGTCCGCTCCAGCGTCGGACTCCCGTTGGAAAGCCGAACATCCGACATGTTTTTTTTTTTTTAAATCCCAGATGAAAGCGGAAGAAACTCTCGGGGAAAAAAAAAAAAAAAATCCTCCAAATCCTCAACGTCTCCGGGCTAAATCCACAAGCAGCGGGGCTTAGGCCATGCGCACGCCGGGCTGGAGAGGGTGAAAGCCGGGGAGCGTGAAAACAGAGTCCCCGGTGCGGCGTCTGGTCTAGAGCTGCTCTGGAGCCAATATGGCGGCTGACAAACTCGGGGGAGAGGAGAGTTACCGAGGGGCGGGGCCCGCTCATGATTGACGCTCGTTGATTGGTCGAGCTGACGCTGAACCCGCCCACTCCAGTTAAGGTGGACCAGTGAGAAAAAGTCACGAAATAAAATCACGACAAAAATAAAGTAAATATACCTGAGACGAAAAAAAAAAATCATTAAACCTATATAATTATAAAAGCTTTTTCTATATTCACTCATCTGGAAACTAAAAAGGACAATAGTTTTATCTTTTATAATACTTTCCATCATTTCAAAGTACTTTATTTTTTCTAATTTTACTTTAAAAAAACGTAAAGAATATGTTCTTGAGATGATGATCAGAAAACAAATTAAACAAAAACAGATACAATTTCATCCTAAATTAATGTTCTCTTTATCCATCCAGGTTGTTAAGGCTGAACATAATAAATGACAAAAAACATACATTTTCAAATAACAGTAAATCAAATCAATTTATTTTCTTGGCATTTGATTTTTATTGCGTTTCATTTTATTAAATATACGCTTTGGATTTACAGGTGATAATGGTGGTTTTATGTTAACCCTTCTTCCATATTTAAAATGCAATTACAAATATAAAACAGTGTATTATTTAACACTAAAGGTTGTTTTAAAAAAAAAAAAAAAAGGTAATTTATAAATTAGTTAAAGGCTCTTGATAAATTATACGTTATAAATAGTTTACGTTTCTTTCTGAAATTACGTAAAACTACAGATTAAACTATAATTTATAACAAATAATAAATACAATGCAACCGTCAATTCATCTATTCATCCACTAAGTCATCCATCATTCCATCCATCTAGTTATTCATATTTCAATTCATCATCGTTTATATTTCCATTTATATTTATCTGTCAAAACATCCATCCATCTATTCACAGTATTCATCCATCCATCCATCCATCCATCACCACTTTTGTTTTGGAAAATGATGCATCCATAAATGAGGAAAATATTAAAACGAACCATACATTACTCATAAATACAAGTTAAATAATAGAATTTAAAAACATTAAGTTATTTTAAAAATAAACAACTTATGGCTTGGACGCTTTATTTCCATGAGATACGTTTGAATAATAAAGGTAATTAAATGCAACTTTTTTGTCAATGTAGCTCAGCTTTTTTTATACAAAAAGAACCACAATACATGGATTTAAAAGAAAAAACTATAGCGTCAGACATTTTGAAGCATTTATTCTGGTATTCAAAGTCGTCACTTTCATAACCGGAGGATTCAAACTAACCTCTCGACTTCCTAAACTCTCACCGCCCGCCTCTAGGACGATGACATTTCTGCACTTGTTATTGACGTTTAATACTTTCGGGAGGTTTCCACTTCCAGACGCACGCAAACCCATGAAAAAGTAGCAACAGTTATTAGTGTTTCCACCTATTCTCTGGAGTCAAGAGGGGTGAACTCGGGTCAACCCACAGAACATCGTGTCCTCGGTTACACCAGCCCTCCAGAGGACCACGTCCTCCCCAAAACTCAGGAGATTAAGAGAAGAACGGCCTCCACCGACATGTAAAATGATACTTCCAGACTGTCAGTGTAAAAGTATGTTACACAGAGAAACGTATTCAAACCACATAAACACAATGACTTTTGTGTCAAAACCATGACAAAAGGTTAAGTCATTTTAAACGTTTTACTTCACACTTCAATACATTATTGACAGTCATCTGCTCTTGTTGTAAAAATAATTTCTTTAAATATAGAAAAGCGAGTTTAACACTCGTTGAGAGACGTTTTCTTTCAAAAACATAAGCGACGAAAATTCTACGAGAAGAAGACGTCGGGACTGCGGTGATGTGTGGAGCAATGCTGCCCCCTACCGTTCACCACTTGAACTACAGTCTGCACCAACGCATGAGAATCAAGTCTCAGCAGTCTTTTAAGTCCGTCTGCGAGTCCTTACCAGTCCGGGACCTGGTCTTCTCAGAGTCCGAGCCACTTGATGATGTGGAAGTTCTTCTTGCCGACCCGGATGAGTGAGAGTCCGTTGGACAGGATGTGGACTTTGGGGATCAGAACCTGCTCAGGGCGGTCGGCCTTTGTGTGGTTGATCGAGACGGCGCCTTCGGAGACCATCCGGTACCTTCACACGAGACAACCGGGTCAGGACTGGTTCAGCTCTTTCACTGACACACTTACACAGAAGTTCATTTTAGACTTTAAAGCACAACAGAATTGCAGTATTTGTCTCGCAAACATTTTTATTCTGTGCGTTTTCAAAAAACTACTTGAGGTTTATCCAGCAAATTAAAACGGTAAATCAATGTATCCATTTATTTTTCTTTCAAATCACATTTTATTTTTGTTATTTTAGCGTTTGCAGTTTGTAATTTGTAATTGAGTTTGTATAAAATATTTCATTTTTTATTTACAATCAACATGTAAACATTTACAGCGTATGTTCATTTTTTTTTTGTTGCAATTAAACTTCAGGACACTAGCAATTATTACTTCCTCCACACGCAAAATAGAAACCCCGGCTACGACTGAGGATGAGAGGATACAGTGACTCCGGAAGCTTTTAAAGCTGATGTTTGGACATATTTTGGTTTGAAAAACAAATTAAAGTCGTTACGACTTCGTCAAGAGTCATATGGTCTGTAAATACTACAACACCAGAGTCAAGTACTCGACAATACTACACGTATTTCCTTGTTACCACACTATCACAACACTAGAGTCAAGTACTCGACAATACTACACATATATCCTTGTTACTACACTATCACAACACCAGAGTCAAGTACTCGACAATACTACACATATATACTTGTTACTACACTATCACAACACCAGAGTCAAGTACTCGACAATACTACAAATATATCCTTGTTACTACAGTATAATGATATATATATATATATATACATTTTTTAATGATATATCGTATTGCTGCTCTACGGGTGTTAAATCTCCAATATAAGACAATACACACACACACACAAAAAGAAAGTGTATTTGTATTTATCAATATTAAATAGCAACAAAAACAGATTCCACCAGATGTGTAGCGTTTGAAAGGTGTGACTCACCCTTTAGGTCCCTCCGGGACGGCGTTGATGCTCCGACAGGCGTCGATGACGCTGGTTCCAGGCTCCAGCAGCTGCTCCTGGAACGGGGCCTCCTTGAAGAGCTCCTGCAGCTCCTCGTCGCTCATCTCCTCCAGCGCCTCCACGCTGCCGTGGTACAGCGTCCTGGTGCACCTGCCGGGGCGAGAACACTCTTGAGCGTCCGGGTCCAAAAAACCAGGATCCTCGTCACCGACCTCTTGGCACTCTCCAGACCTTCCTTCCCGTGGACCAGCTTGGTGACCTCGGCGGCCAGACGCTTCTGCGCCAGACGTTGGCCGGGATCTTTCCTCTGCTGCTCCATCAGGTTCTCCAGCTCGGGCAGAGGCAGGAAGGTGAACAGCTTGAGGAAGCTGCAGAGAGACACTCAGACCATCAGACGTCTGAAGACAGAAGGTCCAGGGCCTCTTGATGGTACCGCTCCACGCTGGAATCCGGCTGTCTGACGAAGAACTGGTAGAACTCGAAGGGAGACATCTTATCCCGGTTCAGCCAGACGGCGTTCCCGGCCGTCTTCCCAAGTTTGTCGCCCACAGAGCTGGTCACCAGAGGGAGGGTCAGACCGAACACCTCCTCGCCGCCCATTCTGAAGGTCACGGAGACACATTAATTCATATTATTCAACATCTTCAACTTGTCATGCAAAAACGGCTACAGGAGTTTTCTCTGGAGCTTGTCAAGAATCTTTTGATACGATACAGGGGCAACGATACGATATATCGTGATACTGTAGTAAAAAGTATATATGTGTAGTATTGTCGAGTACTTGACTCTGGTGTTGTAGAATTTACAGACCACATGACTCTTGACGAAGTCGTAACTGATTTAATTTGTTTTCAAACCAAAATATATCCAAACATCAGCTTTAAAAGCTGCTGGACTCACTGTCCAATGTAAATTAACAAAAGAAAAATATATATATATATATATATATAACTGGTGTCAGGATATTTAACTCTCTACTTTAAATATCCTGATGCTAATCCGTAGTGTGTTTTTCTTAGTGTGTTTTTTATTATTTTTTTTTTCCCGTTTTTATTTCTATTTTATTGTATTCTATTTTATTTTGTTAATAGTGTTAAATTTCTAATTTTTGTAAATAATTGTATATTCTTAAGATCGTTTTTATTTTATTTTGTATCATCTCTTTTATTATTTCTTTTTCCTTGCACTTTATTTTTTTAAACTGCGCTGTTGTGAAAGTGTGTTTCCCCTCTGGGGATGAATAAAGCTTTTCTATTCTATTCTATATATATATACAGTGGGGCAAAAAAGTATTTAGTCAGCCACCAATTGTGCAAGTTCTCCCACTTAAAATAATGACAGAGGTCTGTAATTTTCATCATAGGTACACTTTAAATGTGAGAGACAGAATGTGAAGAAAAAAAAAAAATCCAGGAATTCACATTGTAGGATTTTTAAAGAATGCATTTGTAAATTATGGTGGAAAATAAGTATTTGGTCAATAACAAAAATTCAACTCAATACTTTGTAATATAACCTTTGTTGGCAATAACAGAGGTCAAACGATTACTATAGGTCTTTACCAGGTTTGCACACACAGTAGCTGGTATTTTGGCCCATTCCTCCATGCAGATCTTCTCGAGAGCAGTGATGTTTTGGGGCTGTCGCCGAGCAACACGGACTTTCAACTCCCTCCACAGATTTTCTATGGGGTTGAGGTCTGGAGACTGGCTAGGCCACTCCAGGACTTTCAAATGCTTCTTACGGAGCCACTCCTGCGTTGCCCGGGCGGTGTGTTTGGGATCATTGTCATGCTGGAAGACCCAGCCACGTTTCATCTTCAAAGCTCTCACTGATGGAAGGAGGTTTTGGCTCAAAATCTCACGATACATGGCCCCATTCATTCTTTCCTTAACACGGATCAGTCGTCCTGTCCCCTTAGCAGAAAAACAGCCCCAAAGCATGATGTTTCCACCCCCATGCTTCACAGTAGGTATGGTGTTCTTGGGATGCAACTCAGTATTCTTCATCCTCCAAACATGACGAGTTGAGTTTATACCAAAAAGTTCTACTTTGGTTTCATCTGACCACATGACATTCTCCCAATCCTCTGCTGTATCATCCATGTGCCCTCTGGCAAACTTCAGACGGGCCTGGACATGCACTGGCTTAAGCAGGGGGACACGTCTGGCACTGCAGGATTTGATTCCCTGTCGTTGTAGTTACTGATGGTAACCTTTGTTACTTTGGTCCCAGCTCTCTGCAGGTCATTCACCAGGTCCCCCGTGTGGTTCTGGGATTTTTGCTCACCGTTCTCATGATCATTTTGACCCCACGGGATGAGATCTTGCGTGGAGCCCCAGATCGAGGGAGATTATCAGTGGTCTTGTATGTCTTCCATTTTCTGATAATTGCTCCCACAGTTGATTTTTTCACACAAAGCTGCTTGCCTATTGTAGATTCACTCTTCCCAGTCTGGTGCAGGTCTACAATTCTTTTCCTGGTGTCCTTCGACAGCTCTTTGGTCTTGGCCATAGTGGAGTTTGGAGTCTGACTGTTTGAGGCTGTGGACAGGTGTCTTTTATACAGATAACGACTTCAAACAGGTGCCATTAATACAGGTAAGGAGTGGAGGACAGAAGAGCTTCTTAAAGAAGAAGTTACAGGTCTGTGAGAGCCAGAGATCTTCCTTGTTTGAAGTGACCAAATACTTATTTTCCTCCATAATTTACAAATAAATTCTTTAAAAATCCTACAATGTGGATTCCTGGATTTTTTAAAAATTTTTTTCACATTCTGTCTCTCACATTTGAAGTGTACCTATGATGAAAATTACAGACCTCTGTCATCATTTTAAGTGGGAGAACTTGCACAATCGGTGGCTGACTAAATACTTTTTTGCCCCACTGTGTATATATATATATATATATATATATATATATATATATAAATTGTAAAATAAATAATATTATTATATACATTTTATTTTACAAACATTTTATTGAAATTTCAACAAATGTAAAACCATAGCAAAACGAATTTACATGATTTGAATGGGAAAAAAAAAATGTTCCACCGCATCATATATTTTCGTGAAATTCAAGTATTGTGAAATTATTTCGATATTAAAGTTAATTCACATTTTCTTACTGTCCTAATATTAACCTTTTATTTTCTGCACAATTTTTTTTTTTTAAACTTTATTGATAATATTGCAGAGACAAAAGTTGTATGGTATAATATGGAAAAATATATTTAATCATTTATTTTTTTAATTCTAAAGCTATAAAACGAATAAAACAAACTGTGGTAGTAAAAGCGTTAAAACACACTTAGTTAATCTGTTATTAATCAAATCTTAGTTTGATTATTCATGTCTGATTAGACTACATCTTATAATATATATACATTATATATATATCCACAACACACTATATAAAACCAGATTTTAATTTTTTAATCATTCAAATTACTCAACGAATACTTAATTTACTATGTTTTATGTTTAATGCTTTTTTTTTCCAAGTATCAAGAAGCGAAGTTTTGACACGTTTTATGTAAATAACTATACATTCAATGACAAATAAAAACAGATGTAATTATGATGTATAAATATAGACTTGGATTAAAACAATAATATTTCACATTATACGACACAATATAAAGTTAATTTAAAGGGTGTATCTAAAAAACTGAATTATGAAGATACATTTCAAATGTTTTTTTTACAGATTAAGCCTAAATTTGAAGGTCACGGGGTCAAAGGTTCACGCCGAACAACGGGGATCTTGTAGTTCTATGAGTTCATGAACTTCTTCACGGCTTTACTCTCTTTATTTGTCGTCAATGAGGAAAGAAAGTGAGAACGACCGGATTTCCCAACGAGGTTCAGGTCGAGGTCTCACCTGTGGATGAAGTCGTGGCCGGTCATGAGGTTCCCGAGCTGGTCGGTTCCGCCCAGTTGGATCCTGCAGCCGTACACCTGGTTCAGGTAGTAGAAGTCGTAGGCCTGGAACACCTGGTAGGTGAACTCGGTGAGACTCATGCCGTCGCTGCTCCCGAGCCTGGACTGGACGCTGTGGCGGCTCAACATGGTCCCCATCCGGAAGTGTCTCCCGGTGTCCGCCAGGAACTGGACCAGGTTCAGGTCTTGGGTCCAGCTCATGTTGTTCAGGACAGTCACGGTGCCGAGGTCCCGCGAGCCGTCGTGGAACAGCAGCTCGTGGTGCGCGAACACGCGCTCCAGACTCTCGCGGATGCCGCGCGCGTTGGACCGAACCAGGTCCGGGCTGAGCCGCGCGCGCTCGCTCGTCTTCCCGCTCGGGTCTCCGAGCTGCGCGGTGGCGCCTCCGAGCACCGCGACCACGTGGTGTCCGGCGCTGCGGAAGTGGAGCAGGCCGAGCAGGGCGAGCAGGTTCCCCACATGGAGGCTGTCGGCGGTGGGGTCGAAGCCGCAGTAGACGGTCTGCGCCGCGGACTGGAGGAGGCGAGGCAGCTGCTCCTGAGCCGCGCTGTCCGGGAAACACTCCTTGAGGAGCCCGCGCTTGTGCAGAGCCGAGATCAGTCCGTGACAGGCCCGGCTGCTGGACGAGGTGAGAAGGCTGGAGCGAACGCGTGACCCGAACCGCCAAACACCGCCAAGCCGCACCGTGGGTAGCGCCATGTTTGATCACGTGACCCCCGGACCCACGTGCAAAGAGAGTGGGAGCATAAACAGTGTCGGCGTGTGACAGCGACACGCGGCGGCGCATATGTGGAACTACACCTGAATGTCGTCAAACTCCAGCGAATATATGAAAAATTCCGGATACAAAAAAAAAAAAAGTCATCAAGAATAATCAAATATTTTAAAATAGTCAATAGTAATTTACGCGTATATATACACAGTTTTATTAGATGTATCTAAATAACAATAAATTCATACGTTAGTTTCTAATATAAAGTTGATGTATAATAATAATACAATATTTATGTTAACTTGATGCCACATGAATTATATATATGACCATAAGAAAGTTTAAATAACATATATATATATATATATATATATATATTTATACACAGACTTCACCTCAGGGATCTGATGTCTTCTTACAATGAGATGGTAGAAACTGCTAGATCTGATTACTTCAGAAAACTGGTAGCAGCAAATGGGAAAAACCTCAAAGTTTTGTTTGACACGATTAATTCACTTGTGTCTCCTGCTCCTCAAATCACGCCTGTCTTCTGTGAAGCTGACAGCAATGCATTGTTGAGATTTTTCATTGACAAAATTAAATTTGTTTGGAACCCCTACTGTCTCTGAGCCCTTCTCCTCCTCTTGGTCCTCCTTCACTGCTGTATCTTTGGGTGATATTTCGGCACTTATAGGCTTTTTATCAAAGTATTTGATGTAATTGGCCCCTTGGTTACCAATATGGTGAACCTCTCCCTTTCCACAGGAGTTTTTCCCAATGCATTTAAACATGCCATTTTGGAGCCTCTGCTCAAAAAAACAGGCTTAGACCCAACTGACCTCAGTAATTTCAGGCCTATTTCTAAGCTCCCTTTCTTGTCCAAGATCTTGGAGAAGGTGGTGTCTGAGCAGCTGTCTTTGTTCCTGGATCAGAGCGACATCCATGAGAAGTTTCAGTCTGGCTTCCGTAAACATCACTCTACGGAGACAGCTTTATTGAAAGTGTCCAGTGACATCATGATGTCGGCTGACTCGGGTAAATCCACTGTTCTGGTTCTCTTGGATCTGTCCTCAGCCTTTGACAGAGTTGATCACCAGATCCTGCTAAGTAGACTGAGGGATGAAGTGGGACTGTCTGGGTCTGTGTTAGAATGGTTCTCATCTTACCCTTCTGGGCACAGTTTTGATGTATCTGCCAATCAAATGAGGTATGAATCGGCAGATCTGTTGTGTGGAGTCCCTCAAGGTTCTGTTCTGGGTCCTTTATTGTTTTTTCTGTACCTTATTCCACTCGGTAAAATCATTCAGAGATTTCCTGATGTTTCTTATCACATTTTTGCATGTGATGACATCCAGCTCTACTGCTCTTTTGATCCAACTGAGCCCCAGAGGCTGAACAGCTTAGTCAATTGTTTGCTAGAAATCAAACAATGGCTGAGTGAAAACACTCTACAGCTAAATGTGGACAAAACTGAAACTCTGATGATTGCTCCTGATGATAAGGTTCCAGGGTTGAGTCAGTACTTGGGTGACTTAGGTCAGTCTGTCAAACTGAGCCTGAGAAACCTGGGTGTTGTATTTGATAAAGACATGTCTCTTGTTCAACGCTGCAGAAAACTGACCATAAGCTGTTTCCTTCAACTGAGAAAAATCTCTAAACTTAGGAAAATGTTGTCGGAACATGATCTGGAGCTTGTAATCCATGCGTTTGTTTCTTCTCGTCTGGACTATTGTAACAGTTTGTTTTCATGTCTTAACAAGAAGGATCTGTCTCGCCTGCAGTTGATTCAGAACTCTGCAGCAAGAATTCTGACCTGCTCTAGTAGAAGAACTCACATTTCTCCGATCCTTAAAACTCTTCACTGGCTTCCAGTTTCTTTCAGGATCAACTTTAAAATTCTGGTTCTTACTTTCAGAGCTATTCATGGTCAGGCTCCTCCTTACATCACTGATCTGATCCAGCCTTACACCCCAGCTCGGCCTCTGAGGTCTGTGGATCAGAATCTACTTATGGTTCCTGTTCAGGCTTTTCCTTGATTTTCTGGAACTCCTGTTGTGTTATCAGTTTTATCTTGATCTTTAAAATATACAGTATACTTTATTCAATATTGTTTTGATTGTTTAAGCGCTTTGTGACCCTGGTCTGGAAAAGCGCTATACAAATAAAAATTACTTACTTACTTACTTATTTAAACTTTCTTTTGGTCATCGATATAATTCATATGGCATCAAGTTAACATAAATATTGTATTATTATTATACATCAACTTTATATTAAAAATTAACGTTATCGTTGAATTTATTGTTATTTAGATAAATCTAATAAAACTGTCTATATATACACGTATATTACTATTGACTAGTGACCCCGGGAGATGGCAACACAATTCCAACACTAAGCATATGTTATTTAACAATAGATGGAAAAACAAAGCTAAGTATGTAGTACATGATAACTAAACCCACAACATTTATGAAAATGAGAACTAAAGTGAAAAAAAAAAGAAGAAGAGAAAACTAGACATTTGAAGAACGTCCGTTTTGGTCCGAGTCCTCTCTGGAGTCCCGTCTGGAAGATATAAATTAGAAACAAACATATTACTTAAATCACAAAATACAATATGTCATGAGCTGAGAGTACATTCAGAAATGCAATTAAAACATCCTGAAGCCCGAGTTAAAACCATAGAGATTCATATTTTAATTTATAATTAAAGCAATGTCAATAGACATACTTTAACCTTACTCAATTAGAAGTTATTTCAAACAATTATTTATAATCTGTCGCTCAAACCCCTTTTGCAGATGAGCTTCATGATGTCTATGACGCGTTCCAACACTTCCTAGGTCCTTAATGTTTCTTTTTTAGAGGACCTTATGAAGTATACCATAGTTAATTACGCTAGTAAACCAATACAAGCACATCATCATCATCAGTACTATATTAAAAATAAAAAGTTTAATATTAGTTAAATATGTCCATGAGATTATGTGAAGTTATTAAGCATTATTAAGCCATACACGTACAGAAAACAAATCACATTTCCACAATACAACCATCAACCACAATCATCCGATGATGATCCCATGAAGGATGGGTCATGTATAAACACATACATAAAGTTTATGATGCTCCTCATCACTTGCCGAAGTAGCCATAAATATTTATAAATACACTTAATATAAATGTGTTGAAATAAGTTACAGACACACAACTGCACTATAGGTGCTGAATTACCATTTACATTTCATATGTACAAGTTTATGTGTCATTTACCAGATAAAACACCTGACAACTTAATTATTGCATAGGCAGGTTGATAAATACAGGAAACATCCAGTCGGTGAGTGTCTAGATAAAACGTTATCCGAAGCTTAACTATGTTTGCTAATTTAGCATTTTCAACTGAAGAATCACCAAGTTCCTAATTTAACTTACCGTCATTAGGTCGTTCGCCGCTTGAGTGAGCTCTGAGCCGTCATCTCAGAGTCAACACCATCTTTGTCAGTGCTACTGCTGGGTATGTCATCATCTTGGGCGGACACCGGTCCAGAACGACCGCCAAATAGGTCCGTTATTTTAAAAACTTGCTGCAAGTTGACTCAAGGATTTTATTTTTCTATCCCTGAGCTTTTCAGCACCACCTTTGCATTTTTTATGCTCCATTTTCCCCAGAATTAGCTTGTTGTCTATTGTCTATCAAAGTTCTAGCTCGACTACAGCAATAATCATTTTTATTATGTTTTTTTGTTCTGTTGACCTTATGAATAGAATCATATTAAAAATTAAAAAAATATATATCCTTGAAACATGATGATTAGAAGATTATTTTACAAGTACAACAAATCATTTTTTTTAATATACATTAAGGAGTCACTGACCTTCATCTGGCATATGCTCAAGCTGTGTGACAAGATTTATTTGACCTTATTTTTTGTATGGAAAAATATTTTTTTCTCCCATGATATTGTAAGATTTCATATACATGGTATTATTATGATTTTCCCACAGAGAAACTCTCCTTATTTTCTTAATATTGTTTAAGTCAAATAAGTAAAATGCCCATTTTATTTTAATGATACTAATGTAGCTGTCAACTTTGGAAGAAGAAGGCCTGAAAACAAATGTGTCTGTGGTATCCCTTGTGTTGCCCTTGGTCGTCTATACGGATAATGTCAAATTTCCATAAAATTACAAATAAATCCAGTTATTGTTCCCCATATGACAGTTTATATTTTCAAATAATCCTTATTAAAGGGTTTTTGTACAAGTTGGTAAAAGTACCACAGATCAGTGACTTTACTGTAAAGCTGAAAACTATGTTCAAAGTTTAATTTTTTTTTAATTAACACTTATTTTTAACTTTCAACAGGAAAAAAATTGAATTCAAAGAGCAAACTTTCAACTATTTAATTTTGTTACTTGGTCTCATGGTTTCCAAATTGTTTAGTATAAATATCAAGTGCAGGAAACACATTGGAATCATTTCAAGATGGAGATTATTGCGCCGCAGCGATCGATAAAAACGAAATGATCGATTTTATTCTTAAAACCATTTAATCTCGAATCATCCCATGAAGTCATGGACTAGATTTACATTCATCACACATTTACAGAATTGTTACCACGCAAACGGTACACAACCACAAAACGTAGCAACACAAACAAATCCAAACAAAAACAAACATCTAAAAAACATATCTCATCCCCACATGTATAGTCTGTCAGGGTTTGTAAAGTTGAGGTGGTTTTCATTTCTATTGTCGTTGGTGAGTTGTAAGGCAAGAAGAAACCGAGGGAAGGTACGTTTCTAAGTCCTGAGCTATTTCGACTGCATTTCCCTGATTTTTTTTTTTCTTTAAACAAAAAAAAACTCTCGTCAAAACTAAACGAAATAAAGACAAGTTCATACTGAGTTCCCTCTTAGGCCGGGGTCTAGGACTTAAAGCTACTACAGGGAGGACATCGTGAATCTAAGTTGTGCACGCGTCCTTCAGGGTCGTCCCGATTACTGTAATTATTTTTTGGGGTTTCTTAAAGAAGATTGTCACGAAGAGCACAATTCTAAGGATTTGCAGGTTCAAGTCAACGACAACGAGACAGCAGATCCAAACCTGCTTAAGAGCAAATCTCCTGGTTAATAAGTCGAGAAGAAGTTGAGAGGTCTGGTCGGTTTCAGCATCTTTTTGCCTTTTATCTTAATCCACTGCTGAGGTTGTCGACCATCTCCAGCCAAGGTCACTCACTCTATGGAAGGTGATTGAAGGAAAAGTCTACCCATGTATGGTCGACCCACCTGTAAACCTTTGACCATTTTCTGGACACAGTACTGGACGAAGATGAAGAGTTGCCTCAGATTCAACAGAATCCATCCTAGAAGCTCAACCATAACCTTCTGACTCTCGAGCATTAGCCTTGAACCATGTCAGCCGAATTCCCGAAGCTAGCACATCCCATCACTCTACGGTATCAACCGTATTTGGTCTTTTGGGTCTTTCGAAAACCTCTTCAAGAAACTCAAAGTCCAGATTAAGCTAAGACGCTCGTTCAGGAATCTTGTTTGGACGACCAAGACGCCCCATCTGAGGGACAACCATGCAGGTGTATTGGTGAGGGTGGAGCCCTCAACTCAATCTCTGGTTCGGTGGCTAAGGCACAGGCTGTGAGAGATCGCCCATCTGGTTTTCTCCACAGCTAACCCGCGGCGGACGGACCGTGACATTCATCGGGACGAGAGCTAGCAGGAAGTCTGGTTAATCTACTTGCGGCAAATGCATGATGAAGCAGCAATGGTGAGCGCGAAGGGGGGACGATTAAAACTCCAATTATACGATCGTTGATGGTGGATTCACAAATGATGCACACAGGACAGAAAAACGGCGAGTGTTCTTCAATCGAAAAATCTGGTCGTAGATGACCACACTCGTGGTCAGAATGTTAAGGGAACCGTGCGAACGACCACAGTGGTCAGTCTGACTGAGGTATGGACACGAATGTCCCTGTCAGAGACCGAAATCATGTTGTGCCTTCAAAAGATATCGTGGTACCCTCTGGACATTTCCTACCGTCGGGCATCCAAAGCTAATTGCATAGCCAAAAATGCTAACCTCCTTAGTGTAACCAATCGAGAGAAGGAATGACAAGATACTTTCCGAGATGATCTGAAGGAGTGAAAATGGCCAAGTCCGAGAAATTCTAGTGTAAGGAAGAAAGAAAAGGTTCTTTCTACATACAGTATATAGACCTGGACGCTAGGAGTTCTAGAACCTCAACACTCAAGGGAACGCAAAGGTTCTAAAGACTGGCCAACTTTCTAAGTGTTTTCATGTCCCAAGTCTCCAAACTAGGACCGTTCTACCTCCAACCAAGAGGTACTTTTTCCATACTAGCACTTGAATGAGGTGAACTTCTGCTCTACGATAAATGCTAAAAAAGCCCTACGACAAAAGTTGCACCAGAACCCGTGTTTGTGTGCATCACATCTGTGAATCCAGAACATCTGCTTAGATCGACATTGGTGTCTCGATAACAAAACAACTGATACTGCAATTTGTCAATACTGCATTATTTAACTGATGCATTTCTAAGTCGTGTCCAGCAGAGGCAGCGGGCTACGAAGTACAACCGATGCTAACCGTTGTCGGAAACCGAGCTAGCAACAGAAGGAATGTCCTCTCTGCGATTGAGCGGATGTTCCTATTGGCGAGCACCTCCCGACCCTTCAATATCTATTTACAATTCTTCGGATTTGTACTCACAGGAATATAGTTTCATAGAAAAATATGACACTATCCAAACACAGCTGTGAAGCATTAAACAAATAAACGACAATTGTACAGTTTCAAGGGTTTCACAGCAGAACAGGAATATTTGTACCAATTCAGGGATGATTTATACACATTATATTTACAAACTCTACTGTATGGGCGAACCTCAATTATCTGCATTTACTAAACATTTAATATCACAAAAAAACTTTGATTTTTTTTTTTACACCATTTCCTTTAAATAACTTTTAAATTTTATTTTGATTATAACTTTCTATCATTCATCGTTGGAACTTTCCTGATAAAGATTCTGTTATTTTACTGTTTTTGTTTACGTTTTAAGTTATTTCAGTATTGTCTTAGAAGTTCAACTAATTTAAGATATTCAAAATACAGGTTTAATGAATTGTTTTTGTTTTTTTGACCATCCAATTAAAGTTTAACTCAATTAATTTAACTTTTTTAATATATTGATTTTGAAATCTGGTTAAACACTTTACATTTTTCATGGTATAAACTTTGACTTTCGTTTTAATAAATATTTTAGAATTTTTTAAACATTTAAAACAAATTTTAATTAAAGGGTTATCTGTTTGGTGTTGTAAGGTGATATTACGTTAGCATCAGCTAGCATCGAAAATCTCAGAAAAGTAGTTCATTAGCAACATTAGCTGATTGGGTGCTAACTCGCTAATGCTAACCGGGTTGTGTGACACTACTATTCATATAATATCGTCATCTTTGTGCATGAAAAGCCTTAATTCTGTTTGAATTTTGCTTGTAAAATCAAATCAAAAAATCTAAAACATTGTAAAAAAACAACATCATTTTGATCAGTCATCAACATATAAAACAAAGTTCATCGGAGCACGTGTGAACTGTGGAGTGTTTGGAGCGTCTCAAGATGAAGATCGGTCGGTGCATAGTTGAGCATCATTGCTGGTTGGCTATCACGAGCTGCCGGGATCTGACGTCCGAAGTCACTTGGGTGATGGCGAGTGATGAATATGGCTCTTTGAACGTCAGTAGAAAAAACATGAGGAGAGGGTTAAAAAAATTAAAAAAAAGTTGAGTCGTGGCTTTAAGTGAGGCTGAAATTCTATGAGGTGACATCATCGATATCAAGGTCACGTGGCCACCATACAGTTTAACTTATATTAATTAAACTCAAATTTCATTAAAACACTTTGTATTTTCTTATAGCAATGAATATTTTTTCTTTTAATATTTATTTTCTCTTTTAATTTTGACTTCAGATTCAATAACGTTGAGCTTAACTGTAGAATTCCAACAATCTTTTCGTGGAGTTAATAGAATCCTTACTTCTTTTCCTACTTTCTTATATCTTTCCTTTACTAACTGGACTCTGTATTTCTAGATTACCTTTCCGAAAAAAAACTGGCGACAAAACTCATAATAATCTCCTTTAAATGGTAAATCTGTGACGTTCTAATCCAGGAAGTAGAATCCAGGCTCCGTGGAAGTAGTTTCAAAGTAAAAGTGTAAATAGTCCGTGATGACGAAGGTTGATTGTCAGTAGAAAGTAGCTTGTTGTCGTCAGTTAGCACGCCAGCTAGCGTGCGGGCGAGCTCACGTGATCAGTGCATGATTTGAGCTGGTCTTGAAGTGGTGCGCCCCCTAGTGAGTCCCGGCCTCAGTACATGTCCCTGTAAATCTCCTGCAGCAGCGGATGCAGCGCCGTGTCCTCCGTCTTCTTGATCTCCTGCACCAACTGAGCGTGCTCCGTGACCAGCTCCCGCAGGTCGGCCAGCTTCTGCAGCAGCTTGGGGAAGAGGAACGCGTCATCCGGGTGGTTGGCCAGCAGGTGGAGCTGCAGCACCTGCACTATGTTCTCCTGAAGTCTCTCGATGTGTCCCACATCCACCAGCCCCGGACGATCTAGAGGAGAGAGAGAGGGTTAAGTCCAGGGTTGGAAATCTGTTGATAAGTATACTGTAAGTATGTATCACAATACTATATATCGTGATACTGTAGTAACAAGGATATATTGTGTAGTATTGTCGAATACCTGACTCTGGTGTTGCAGAATTTACAGACCACATGACTCTTGACGAAGTCGTAACTGCTTTCATTTGTTTTCAAATCAAAATATGTCCAAACATCAGCTTTTAAAGCTGATGGAGTCACTGTATCCCCTTGTTCTCAGTCATCGCAAGGATCTTGCAGGATTTAATTGTTCCTTTAACTTTATAGATTATTAAACACTGTGAATATGTAAATATTTGCATGTTAATCGAAAATATATGAAATATAAAATTCTATACATACTTTAATTTTTAAAACCATTGCTGTGTCTCAAATCGCATACTAGCGTACTCAAAGTTAGTATTTTTAGTGTGTTAGTGCGTCTCAATTCTTAGTATGTGAAATTTAGTGCGCCATGCACACTAAATTGTCACTAACACGCCCAGAAAACTGAGCATGGTTCGATGGACACTAACCACCCTAAACAGCCGCCATCTTAATGAGGTTTTAAACGGAAGTTACGTCATATATAAATGCATATATATGCATATACTTACAGGTGCATTTTCCGCAGCAGTAGGAGGATGACACGTCTTCGGTGCTGATACCAGCTTAAATATCTCGCGAATATTTCAATTCTCATATTTTTTATTTATTTATTTTTCCAAACTTGCCAAACGTGCTGCCAACAGGTGTCGGCGATAGCGTTCAAACAGCTAGATGAAACATCGTTAAATAGAAGTAGAAGAAGAAGCTGTCATGTGATCTCCGGTTAGTGTGTAGCAGCAGTGTTTGATTTGAGACATACTATCTGTGGAAAATTTGCGTACTAGTTAGTACGTACACTAAACTGATGCATACTAACTTCTGGTATACTAAGAGTAGTATGCGATTTGAGACACAGCACATGTCATTTTAAAAGCTAAATTAATATAAATAAATAAGTATTTTGTCTTTTGAAAAAAATCAATATGATGCTGTTCAGATTTTAATTGTATATATATTTTCTTATGACACAGGATCTCGCAGGATTTCATTGTTCCTTTAGCTGCAGAGGATGCTACCATCTAGCGGCCAGAAATGTAATTGCAACACTAAAATAAAAATTTGGATGAATATTTGCATGCTCATTGTAACTTATTTTCACTTATTCCCTTATAAAAAAGGAATAATAATAATAATAAAAAAATAATAATTGAAACAACTATGATAGCAAAAATATGATTTGATATACAGTATATGCTGCCATCTATCTGAATATCTGAATATGAATTGAAATATAGACAATAAAACAACATTAAAAAAATGAGACATGATCTGAAAGCCAACTTTCCTTGAAAGTTTACACCTCGCTCTTGTATATCGATACATTAGCGTGAAAACATTTTGTCAGTGTATCGATATTCCCTCAGGTGTCCTGCTCTCACCTCCACAGCAGATGATGGCGGCCACGAACAGAGCCAGGTCGCTGTCGTCCAGCTCCAGGGCGTTGAACCTCATGGCGAACTGGAACTTGGGCTCCATCATCTCGCTGAACGGTCGCCGCAGGCTCTTGAGGAACTCGCGGGTGATGAAGCCGGCGCCGTACGCCACCAGCAGCCCGTCCTTGTTCATGCAGGACGCCAGCATGGCGAAGAACGCCTCGTGCACCCCGTACTTCAGCAGGGTCACCTGGTCGTTCAGGTCCAGGCCCGGGAAGCCGGGGATGGACTTGGCGAACTCCGTGAGCTCCGTGACGGTTTCAACGGAGGTGTACTGGCAGCAGTGGAAGATCCGGACCTCCGCCTCGCGGCCCTTCAGGGTCTCTGCGGTTCCCACCATCTTGGCCACCAGCGTCTGCTCGGCGAGGTGCAGCGTCTCCATGTCGTGGATGACGAACGGCTGCTGAGAGAAGAAGAACACGACCGCTAGAATCGACGCTCACGGCGGGATTCAAACGCGACCCACCGGAGTGCTGGTCTTCCCGGTCAGGACGCTCCGAGCTTTAGCTTTGTTCATGTTGAAGTTCTTGAGGTAGGCCTCGTAGATCTGCCGGGCCAGGGTCTTCTGGTCCGCCACCTGAGGGTCTTCGACCACCCGATCCACCGTCACCATCTCCGCTTTCAGCTTCAGCTTCTCCGACTGCGGCATCCGACCGAACCGGATGGCTGCGGAGGTCACAGAGAGGTCAGGTCAGGAGGTCACTCAGAGGTCAAATAATAACATTTTAATTGGTGGAATGAAAATATAATAGAAAAAAACTTTTTTTTTAATAAATACTCAAGTAAAGTTAAGAAATATACATTATTTACTAACTTAACATGTTTATTTGAAACTATTAATTTAAATTTGAATGTCTAATCCTTATTTAATTTAATATAAATTGATTAAATACACTATAATTATGTATATATAGTAAAAAGAATTGTCAATAAAATGTCTAAAAGTCACAATACAAAGCGTTGATAACAATGGTTCATAGAAAGAGGCTTGTGGGGGTTCTTATTACTTCGTCCACTAGGGGTCGCCACAGTATGTGAACTCACGTTGAACTGAACGATCACTTGAACGTCACAACAACACGAGCTTAAACACAACTTTGTGCAGATTGTAGCAGACGTGTTTTTCTTCACACACAGACTGATCCATTTAACTAATGAGATTGTCTTCCTAGGTAGGGGGCGCTGATTACCCTGTAGACAAATAATATTGATCTACAAAAACACTATATATACTATATATATTCTGATCTACAGACCAAAAGATTATGACTGCTGGATTCTATATAGCATCATCAGGAAGTACAAAATAATATAATAAATCATTTAAATCACAACAATTAAAAAAATTAAACGCTCTTATCTTAAAACTTTTTGTTGTTATGCCTGATGCTGACGGTATTTTCCTTTTAAGATAATACAAGATAAAACAAGACAAGATAAGATGGAATAAAATGAGATGAAAAAGGAATGATAAGATCAAACAAGATAAGATCAAACAAGATAAGATCAAACAAGATAAGATCAAACAAGACAAGATAAAATAAGGTAAGATAAGACTAAACAAGGCAAGATAGATCGATAGATTGATTGATAAGATCAAACATTAGCTATAAAGATGCAAGACAAAATAAGGCAGGATAAGATCAAACAAGATAAGATAATATAAGGAAAGATAAGACAAAAAAGACAAGATGAAATAAGGCAAGATAAGCTATAAAGACGCAAGATAACATTAAATTAGATAAGATGAAACTAGGCAAAATGAGATCGAATGAGATCAAAAGAACAAGATATCACCAAATAACACAAGATAAAAAAGGCTAGTTATTATACAATAAGACAAGATAAGATAAGATAGAAAGGCAAGATGTATTAAAACAAGATAAAGGATGGCAAGGCAGGACAAAATTATATAAAACGAGGCAAGACGAGATAAAATATCATTAAAGGCAGGATAATATAGGATAAGATATAGAGGACAGCAATGTGAGGAAGGGCAGGATGAAATAAGAAAATATATTAAATAAGAATAACAATTCAGAACAAGATCAGGTTAATAAACTCATTGCAAGAAGAACAATTATGGAAGATCATACAGAACAAAGGCAAGTAAATAAAATAAACCAAATAATGTTTATAGATTATGATCTTCTCTAGTTAATCTTTCTCTTTGTGAATTTGTTTTAGTAAAAGTATTCTTCATTTAAAATAATTTTAAACTTATTTCAATGATTTCAGTCATTTGTTCCTCAACCAGGATTAAATACAGAAACTAAAAAGTCGTTATTGCAGAACGTCTCTCCACCACTAAGCGGCGCTGAAAGTTTAAGGACAACGAAGTGATTACAGCCAAAGGGGGGGTTTCCCGTTTTTTCCTTGCAGTGTCGCAGGGACAAATCCAGGTGAGAGCGGGACTGAGCCCGGATTAGGTCCCGAGCCAGCAGACGGTCTGAAGCCTCCATAGATTACTGGAGGACTGAGCCCTGCAGATTACGAGCGGAGTGAGTGACGTCCAGCGCTGGTCCGGTGTGGAGGGGGTTCCAGGGGTCCAGGGGTCGAGGCGAAGTGCTGAAGAAGCGACTCGCATGAAGGAGGATTGTTGGTCATTAACACCCCCGTCACTGCTGAGATGTTATGAATGTGTGAGGACTGGTACCGATCCGTGAGGCATTTTTGTAACTGTAATTTCAGTTCTATTGATTCTATTGATAACTCTCTGTTTTGTTTTGAATAAAGCATCAGTATCACCCCTAGTCTGAAGTACATCTTGCCTCACTGGCCACACACAGTTTGTCCAATTAAAATCAAATGAAACCCACCCTCTCCTCTGTCACCACAGGTGTGCCCCAGGGCTCCGTCCTGGGGCCCCTTTCTCTTCATCATCCATCTCCTTGGCAACATCTTCAGAAAATGTAAGACCAAGTTTCTCTGCTATGCCGATGACACCCAACTCTACCTCACCACCTGTCTTTCCTGAACGTTCTCAGTCCTCAAAATAAAAGTCTTTAGCAAAAATATAAATTTATATTCATTTGGAAAACGATAACTGAGTTAATTTTTTTTTTTTATTATCGGCTTTGGCTAAACTCAAAGGGCTGGTGCAACATTAATAATCCATGGTTAAATGCATATTTACTGCATGTATAGATACTAAATAAAATAATTATTTACCGTCTTCAAGCTCCTTCTTAAGGGCTTCATAAGCCTTCACTCTAACCATTTTCTGGAATAAAAATAAATCAATTCACCATTAATAAAACTTGTTGCTGATAAAGGAACTAGAAAAATATAGAAGCAATATTCCGCATGAATATCCATTTACTTTTTATAACTTTCAATAATATATAATTTTACTCATATATATTTAACGTATATATTAAAAAAAATAATTAGGTTTTAATTTGCCGTTTCTAGAGAAAATCGCGCAACGGTAGTTGATTTCCATTCAAAAAAAAAAACGTTTAATTCATTTGCCCTGATACTGCCGTAGGTCGTTTTTGGCTAAAGACTTTTATTTTGAAGACGGAGAACGTTCGATAAGATAGATGTCCTTGAGGCCATGTTACTTCATGGAGGTTTTCCTGAGGCCGTCTGACAAATGAGAGAGTTTTTCCTGAGACCTGATCATTTATTTCCTGAGACCTGATAATAATAAGACATGACCAACTTTCTGTGGGACTGGACGATGTCCCAAAATGTACACCGTACAAGACACATGTTCAGTCAAGTTGAGTAAAAAAATGAACCTGTAAACTTCCATTTGCCATTTTGTCCGGGAATTTAACTCCAAGATTAAAGCGGTCCACGGTGCGGACATGGTTCAAAACCACTGCCGTACATTTTTCTCATCATGATTCTCAGGAACATTATTGTATCTTCTCCAGGACTAAGAATCTCTTCACGACTTTCAGGAAACTCTGGATTTTTTCCGTCAGCGGAAGCATCAAGAAGTCTGCGGTAACATCAACTGTCCGTCGATAACAATCGGAGGGACGAAGATCTGGAATTAGCATCACCATGTTCCGACTCTCTGACCACAAGAACTCCGAGGATCCGGTTCCACACTTCCACGGCCGCTCTCGTGTGTCCCCGACACCGGAGACGATCGGCTGAGTGGACACTTCACGATCGAGAGACGACTTCCTTCGAGTCCGCGGACGATTCCTGACGTAACAAGAGATCCTATTGACCCGCTTGACCTTGAGCCACGCTCGGGTTGTCTTGTGAATGTGTTGCGGAACACGTTTGAAACCCGGGACAGCGAGGCCAGGGACGGGTCAGTGGGCCATGTTGTGTGTTTACACACTGCGAACAGAGACTCCAAACAAAGACGAGCGTGAGACGCCACTGGATGTTTTTAAGTGTCTTTTTGGACGAAGATGAAGACGAAGACAACTGAGCTCCAGTCGCTACATTAAAATGAACAAACATTTTTGTCTATAACTCTAACTAGGAACAGATTACTCTGAAATAATTACTAATACATGTATGTATTGTGGTGCATACTAGTCTACGGAAACATATCGGCCAATCACAGAGCGTTGTCAGACCAGGAAGTGAGAAAAAGAAGTTTACATTATATTATAGGAATCTGATGCATTTTACTAAAACAAAGAATAGAAATCAGTTCTGGTTTAAAGATTCTAACTTGACAGAAAAAGAACACAAATATAAAATTTAAATTAGATTTTTTGACTATAAAAAAATGCAAAGCATTACTGTAGCATGTGACATCATCATTAGGCGACACTTCAGTGCCTAAACTGAGGTTGTGTCGCAAATCGCTGCACTTAATATTTTGATGAGCAGTGTGCGAAAATGTAGTGCGCTATGCACACACAATTGGCGCACTCAAATGGCCAGAAAATTAAGTGTGGATCGATTGACACTTTCCACCCTCAACGGCCGCCATCTTGGTGACGTAGATGAAGCTAAACTGAAGCTACGTCTTCTGACGACAATAAAAACAACAATAATAACCCAATGAAACACAACTTAATAACTTGATTCTATTGGTGAAAAGTGTTGTCAAGTGTCGGTGATAGAGTTCCAACCAGTGTTAAAAAGTAGAAGAAGAAGAAGCTGTTGAGTCATTTCCTGTAAGTGTGTAGCAGCAGAGTTTGATTTGAGGCAGTACTACACTGTTTAAAGTAAGTGCACTGTCTTACAGTGTACTGTAAAGCAATGCACTTAGAGAAGTTTGTGATTTGAGACACACAACCAGGTCACAGTTCACAACTACTCAATATAAGTTCTGCAGACACTACGGTGGCCCTGACGACCAAATGACTCGAATAAAGAAAAAAACCACAACTAGGGAACAAACAACACAATAACTAACTGACGAAGAACAGAAACAAGACCACAAGCTCTGATTTGAAAGATAGCATCACAACAGGGGTCAGAGTTCCAGACAAAGACAGTTTCAAAAGATAAATAAAAAATCACAAGTCGGAATCAAACGTCCCTGAGTCGTGAGGTACATGTCGGTGCAGGATCGAGTCCAGATAGTTTATCACTTCCTGGTGTTGAGACTTGGCAGGAACACAATCGTGCGACTGAGTCGACACGTAACACAACACCCGACTCACCGTTGTGGGACATGCCCACCGAGAGGCACTTCTGGAAGCGGCAGTATTGGCACTTGTTGCGGTTCTTCTTCTGGATCTTGCAGTGGCGCTCGCACTTGTCGTACTCCAGCTTCAGCCGGATCGTCCTCCGGAAAAAACCCTGGAGGACCAGGAGCAGATGGTGAGGACTCGGAGCGAAACCAACGACCTCAGAGTAGCTACGACAGGTCAGACCGGGTCTAGGAATGTAACGTCAAGTCATCTGCGAGCGCCTGTTGCCGGGTCGACTTACAAAGGAAGGAACCAGATCCATGGATTCCTGAGTCAGACGACGTTATAGCTGAAGATCTTCTTCAACAGACCATAATCACAACTATTTAAAGTTAATATAGTATGGATTAAAGATCCTTATCTGAGCCTCTTATCCTTAAGGATTCATTCAATCATATCATCCAAAAAAACTTGCTTCAATCAGAGGAAAAAATGTCGATATCCCAAAAAGGAAAAAAAAAAAATAATAATCCCCTCTCATAAAATTAAAGAATATATTTTCAATTGTTGCTCGAACCAAATATGGTCAATAGAACCAAAAGTTGCTTTTATCCAATTTTGTAAAAACCATAAAGAAGTAAAATATATATAGTTTCAATAATAAAAAGTTGCTACGATAAAAAACATTTAAAATAAAAAAATGATATGTACAATAAAATAAAATACATTTTCTTGATGCTTGAATCAAATATTGTGAATAAAATAAAGTTTGCGTTAATCATAAATATATTTTCAATAGCATTGCCCAATAAAAGTTAATTAAATCAAGAGAAAATTGCTATGATTTAAAAACACATTTTTAATACAAAATCCTAAAATTAAAGAATATATTTTCGATTGTTACTCGAATCAAATATCATCAATAAATTAAAAAGTTGCTTTAATTCAAAAAGTATTTTTTACAATATTGATTAAAAACACATTTTTTATACAAAATCCTAAAATTTGGGATTTTTTTTCGATTGTTGCTCAAATTTCATTACAAAATCCTAAAATCAAGGAACAAAATTTGAATCCAAAAAATTGTTGCTTGAATCCAATATTATTGTCAATCAAATAAAACCTTTGCGTTAATCATAACATTTTTTTTTTAATAACCCCCCTAAAAAAATAAAAATAAATCAAGTGAAAATTGCTTTGATTAAAAACACATTTTTAACACAAAATCATAAAAATCAAAGATTATATTTTGAATTAAAAAACTTGTGGCTTCAATCAAATATTGTCAATCAAATTAAATAAAAAATCGTATTTTCAAGGAGAAAATATTTGAAATATCTTTATATAGTCATTAGAATATAATTTAATGAACTGAACTAATGAAATACTAATGAATTTAACAGTTTTTTCTCATTTAATTCATCTTTTTTTTAGTTTTAATATGGAAATTTTTGTCGGTATCACTGAATCCTTCAAATAAAAAAACTTTGAATCGTTTTTGTTCTTGATTGAAGGAAAAACTTTTACCATAAGAATGTGGATGTTTTTAAAAGACTTGAGTTAAGACATTTATTAACTTAATGCTATTTTGACTGACGACCACGGCGTCAAGGCTCAGGTGAAGACTGGATGTCGTAGCAGCAGATGACCGGACAGTGATGCGGGATCTTAACTCGGGGCTGGACTCATGAAGGTGACCCACCAAACACTCGGGTGTCTGGTTCCGTACTCTCGCCGTCACAAGGTCAACCAAACGGTCTGGAGCTCATGAACCGAAAACCCTCGGAGTTGAACCGAGTTCCTCCGCCGAAAAGAGCTCACGGAGGATTACTTATGAAACCTTGTGAGCGCCGGTTAAGTAACTCTCACCCACTGACCCCGGCTGTCCTCACGCGCTCGCGACACTATTTTTAGAAGAAACGTCCGACAGAAAAAGCTCTTCGATGCCAAACAGGCTCTGAGCCAAGGCCTCGTACATGTTGTAGTCAAAATAAACGTGGTCAGCTCACGTGAAAGTCACATGACCTGGTCTATTTCCTGTTCAAAATTAACTTTATTAGTCAAAAGATGATACAAAGTTGCTCTATTATTAGGTTTATCATCAGAGTTTAGAGAAAAAATGTATTTGTTTGATGCTATATCAGAATTTAGAACTGCTATTACATCAATTTTGGGAACATGTTACCCCCCGGCAGGCTTTAAAACACAGGGGCCAAAACACATGTTTCCATGTGGACTGTGAGAGCTGGAACAGTTAACGCGACTCAAAATTCATGTTTTGTCATGAAGTCTAGAGCAGAGATCTTAAACTTGAGGCCCTCAGGATAATAATTGAATTTGTGTAAGAGCAAGAGTGAGCAACTATATTTCTTCAGGGGCCAATTATTCACTGGAACTGTCATGAAGAGCTTTTACGTCACCAAAAAGATGAACAAAAAATAAATAAAAATGACATTAATATGGGAGGAAATCTGCTAAAAAACTAAAACATAATATTAAATTTAGATGTATCCCTTTTGCTGTCTCTGGGTCAAGGTGACCCTAACGCCCGACAACAAATGTGTTTGTGGTATCCCTTGTGTTGTCTCTGGGTCAAGGTCACCAGAAGGCGCGTAAACAAATGTGTTTGTAGTATCCCTTGTGTTGTCTTTGGGTCAAGTTGACTCAAAGTCAGGAAAAAAACAAATGTCTCGACATGGAGACCACACAAGGGATACCGCAAACACATTTGTTTTTGGTCCTTCGGGTCACATTGACCCAGCGACAACACAAGGGTTGAATATTGTATCAATTAATATACATAATATTTAAAAACAAACCATATATAAATTATTTGTAAATATGATGTAAAGGCAATTTAATAAAATATATAATTTTTCACATTTTCCTTATTAAAG
>NC_141825.1:5995000-6075000 GCF_982586985.1 Callionymus lyra | reverse complement strand
AAGGTTGCTGGTTTACTTCCAGGTCGGGAGGGAGTCGACTTGTGACCTTCCTGTATTGGAGTTTTAAATGTTCTCCCCTTGTTGTGTGAGTTTACTCCGGGAACTCCGGTTTCCTCCCACAGTCCAAAAACATACAGAGGTTGATTGAGAACTTGAGGAAATTTTCTGCAGTTATGAGTGTGTATGTGAATGGTTGTGTGTCTTTGTGTGTCCTGAGACAGACTGGCGTCCTGTCCAGGGTGTCCCCTGCCTCTCGGCCAAAGAAACTGGGACACAATGTGTAAAAAGTGTAGATTCTAAACATTGTCACTGACAATACTTTGCACAAAGGGTTTTAACGATTTTGCGACGACTCAAAAGGCGTCAGTTTTCTGTTGAGGCCGGATTCGAACCCGCGGTCGCTCTTGTGTCGACGACATCATGGACGTCAGAGAGGCGACTGAAAGGGAGGTTCTGCTGCAGGACCGGTCAAGTCGACTCAAAACAAAGACGTTCCTGATCTCGTCCCGACGACAGGGTCATGTGACGGATATATGTTTTTTTCCACACACGAGGGGAAGATGTGTCACAAATAGATCAGGCCGCTGGCGAAGAGTCGCAGCGAGAGACACCAGAACCAGAGGAACTTGGCAGAGGCCGCGAGGCTCAGCTGACAGAAGCTTGTGTTCCCGCCGCTCTCGTCCCAGACCAGCCATGAATCCCGGACACTTTTCCATGACATCATCGGCCCCCCGACTCCACTCACGCATTATCTGTGAAATCACTCCCAGATTCTCTAGTTTAAAACTATTTCAGAGTCGCCTTTGAGCAAGGCACTGCAACCACTAAACAAGAAGCAGATTCTCAAACATGTTTATTTGGGATTAATTATTTACTCTTTTAGACTCAAGTGATTGTTTATCTAAATAAAACACCCTTTGTTTGTTTTGAACTAAAGTCGCAACAGGAAAACAAACTAAACCCGTCGCCTTGACTCGCTCGATAACCAACGTTTGTTTCAGACTCCAATCTTTCCAGAATGATCCGTTAAATGAACCGGACAATGCAGTAGAGTTTGTCAAAGTTCCGAGGGCGGTGGCGGCCGGACCATAGAGGGCGCTGGAGCGCCGACCTCACACAGACTCAGCTTTCCCCATTTTTTTATAAATTAATTTTATTATTATTAATTATTCATATTTTTTTCCTTGTGTCTTTGTGTGTGTTTGTGATGAGTGTGTAGAAAATATCTCTGATTTCCTGCTGCAGACGACAGTTTATTAATAGTTTTCCTTTAGTTTTTAAACAATTTAGTTTATTCTGTTTACGTATATTATGGTATAATTAAAATATGTTTTCATTTGTATCTACACAAAGATCATAATAATAATAATAATAATAATAATAATAATAATAATAATAAACATTGTTATTGTTATGTCTCGTGTGTCTTTCTTGGTGTTTTTCCTGTTTTTATTTTGAATTCTGCTCCCTTCTGTGTCTGTGAGTTCCCTTTCCGGTCCCTCCCCCTGCTGATTGTTATTGTCTCCACCTGTCTTGTTTTCTGCAGCTGCCAGTGATTGCTGGCAGCCTTCATAGTCTGCTCACTCTCCCTCAGTCTTTGTCGGTTCGTCACACTTGTCGCTCCATGTTCGTCTAGTTTGTGTTTCACGTTTCAGACTCCCTATTCGAGATTGTTTTGCCTTCCCGGTTTTGACCCCTGGTACGTCTTCTCGTTTCTCTGCCTGCCTGTGCCCTTGACCTGTTTTCTGGATATCGTACCTGTCGGATGTATATTGCCTGGACTACCTGTGACGATCCCTCTGCCTGCTGTTAATAAATCTGTCGAGTTTGACAAACAGACACTTTCTGCGCCTGGGTTTCCTTCCGCACCCTGACAATTATGCATCATTAGCTGTCAAAGTTTTGATCTATACATCTGATTAAAATTGTCCGTTTAATATAAGACTATTTTCGACTGATTCTTTCAATGGTATAGGCAGGAAAAATGTACTGGAAAAGAGCGCCTCCGAGGGCCAAACACGGCTCTGCAAGTGTTCGGCCCATGACATTTGTTAGGCCCCATGCTAGATGGCAGCAGTCTTTACATCCTCTTCAGCTAAAGAAACAACGAAATCTCGTAAGATCCCTGCGATGACTGAGGATGAGAGGATACAGTCGACTCCAGCAGCTTTTAAAGCTGATGTTTGGAGATATTTTTGTTTAAGTTATGATGGGTGTGTAGACTGTTTCTCTGATTTGGTATCCCAGGTTGTTAATAGTTTTCCTTTAGTTTTTAAATTAGTTTATGTATATTATAGTACAATTAAATGTTCATACATATATAAACAAGGAGAATAATAAAAATTATTATGCATCATTAGCTGTCAAAGTGTTGATTTATACATGTAATTAAATTTGTCTAAGTTCAATATAAGACTATTTACGACTTATTCTTTCAATGGTATAGGCAGGAAAATATACTGAGAAATGAGGAAAAGAGCGCCACCTAGAATATCTTTCACCAGCCGCCACGTCCAAGGGCCAAACATAGCTTGGCAACTCAATTTATATGGCCCACTTGAGATTTATGTGGCCCACTTGAGATAAAAAGTTGGATAAAACTAAACTGATTTAAAATTTCCTTCTTTTTTTTTTTACATCAAGCTTAGATGGTAAATGTCAAGAATGAATCGGGAAACTAGCATCAATGCTGTACTCAAGAAATTAATGATAGCAATTGTGTAAAAATAAGTTGGAGTAAAAACACATATTATTGTCTTTTGAGAGCAGGTTCAGTGGCCCCTGATCATGTAACATTTGTTTAGCCCCTGGTGATATCGAGTTTGAAACCAGCGCTACGAAGCCGGTGGCGAGTAATTTTCTCACGATCTTGAGTTTGGGAAAAACGATTTGCAAAACGATTTCTCGACACATTTCAGGATCTAAATATCAGAAAAGCATGAACGCGTAAAAGCTTTTAGTCACATTTGGGACGTATCTTTTAACTGCTTTTGAATTTCACAATTTATTTTTTTGTATGTAGCTTGGAGTTTCAATAAAACCATTATTTTATTTAATTAAATAAAAAAAAACAAGGTACACTGTAAATGCGTCTCCATGAATTTCGATTAAATCTGGATTAAAGTGAGAAAAATATCGACGTACACCGGTGCGTCGATATTTTTTTATTTTCATTTGCTAAAAAACTTAAACATTTTTTTGGGTGGGGGGGGTTTCAAATCATACTTTATTTATATCATACTTCTTTCATGGTTTATATTTAAAATTAAATAAATATAAAAAAATACAATTTGAACGTGGAAATAGTCACAATCTTTGTTAATTGTTGTGTTGCATTTAAACTTCCGACCGCTAGATGGCAGCAGTCAGTACGTGCTCCGCAGCTAAAGACACAATGAAATCCCGCTAGTTGACTGAGGACGAGAGGATACAGTCGACTCCAGCTGCTTTTAAAGCTGATGTTTGGATGTATTTTAGTTTGAGTTCTATTAATTCAATAAAATTGTGTAAAAATATATCTTATTGTGACATCAGTGCAACACTCCGGCCCTACTACTAATATTTTGTATCAAGCGCTACGTAGCTGACGAGCTAACACGTTGATGTTCAATAGAGCATGAGCGAGTCAAGGAGTCCACGGTCTTCCTCACCAAGGACGGTGGAGCCCTCGGAGCCGTTGCTGGACTGGTACTCGGGGCCGTCGAAGGATCCAAGGTCGTCGATGGACTGGGAGATGTCCTCCAGCTCCTCCATCCCTCCGATGAAGTCGTCATCGGCGCAGAGGGCACCGCCAAGAACCGGGTCCTCCAGGGGCGACGGGGGATGGTAGTGGGTCTCCATGTCGACCATCGCGGTGGCGGAGCCTCCAGGTGGCACTTTCACTCATCGGCCTGTGGACAAGGTCGAGACGAGAGGTCAACGGTGCGACTTCATCTTGAAGTCTTAATTTGACAGTTCAACTTTAAAACTTAGATGTTGAGGCCGAGACGATTGCGTCGATGACACGTGGACCTTCTAAGTGAACGAGACACGAGGGAAACAATACAACATGGTCGTCCTCTCAACCCTCCGAGCGCTTCACACTATGCAACCTTGTGGTTTGTTCTGGAGGACGCCTGAATGTAGGTCACCGGCCCAGTGGCTGCACTGGGAGGACCGTACTTGGCTGCAAATAGACAGGACGGACCAGCTCGCAGTCCGACGTGGATTTGCTGAATTGCAAACAGGAGGAGGAGGAGGAAGAGGAGGAGGAGGACTAGAGCCGGAGTCACAGTTTTCAGACCCAAAGAAGTCTTGCATCACAATTTCATAGCGCAGAGAGTGAACTGGGTCAAGCTGCAGTAAGCCTCGCTAAGAGCATCGGACGGGGTAGTGGAAGTCGGGGTTTTGGTTACGAAGCTTCAGAGGAGTTGCTAGTGGTCCAACTTTATGGTATCGAAGCGAGGGAAAGATAAACAGAAGAAAGAATGTGTTAAATATTACAGCTGTTGTTATAATGCAGACTCTTTTTGTCATTTTTTACTATATCGATATTCAATAATATCAGTTAAAAATATTAACTGCGTTTTTTCATTTTTGTGTTGAAATTCAAACTTCCGGCCTCTAGATGGCAGCAGTCGATACGTCGTCCGGAGCTAAAAGAACAATGAAATCCTGCGAGATCCCGGCGATGACTGAGGACGAGAGGATACAGTCGACACCAGCAGCTCATAAAGCTGATGTTTGGTCATATTTTGTCTTTGAGTTTTATTAATTCAACCAAAAGAGAGAGAAGAGTGTTAGAGTGTTCTCTAAAATTGTTCCGAAAAGTATGTGTACTGAATTGCATCGTATCGTGAGTGTATCACTACAGTCCTAATGTACAGAACTATATTAATTGAGATGGTGACCAACCAGCATGTTTCAATACCTAATTGTACTTTTGAGATTTTCCTTCATGTAAACCAAAAGATTCCTTGACGAGTCTGGAAAACAAATTCCAGACTATGGAGTCGAATTGGCTGTACTGTATTCTCCCCTGGTCTAGGGTGTCCCCTACTTTACACCCCACTAGGAAATAGTTTTCTTTATTTTCAAATTTTAGATTCGTTTTTAACACAACATAACATGGATTTCAAGTTCACAAGGGGACATAAGAAGTCATGGTGGGACTTGAGCGTAAGAATCACAAGTGTTTACAAAAACATTTGTTAAATTAGTGGCAAGATGGTGAGGAGTGCTCGACAGCAAATTGTCTGTGATGAAGATATAAAAGACCACCGTCTTAAAGCTGGTGGAAAAATTGAATAAACACACAACAGAAACGTTTTTGAAAGCCGTTCAGATCTACCTGCAATTCAGGCACTGTCCACTTGAGGTTGGCTGAATAATGAGTGCCAAAAATTGTATTGCATTACAAAACATATTGCTATTCATTTCACTATCTTCCCACAGGTGATTACGTCCATTTCGCTTTGGATTATCCAACTATTTCGGTGAAGTTGCATCACAAGGGGCTTTGTTGACTTCACTGATGTATGAGCCGTTGTAATAAGCGAGTATGTTAGCTTTAGTTTCATTAAACAATCTCATTTAAACCCGATTGAACTTCGCCAGTCATTACTTCCTCAGCAGTTACAATGAAATCCTGCGAGATCTCGGCGACAACTGAGGACGAGAGGATACCTCGGAATGTCGTCTCTTGACCAAAGTCTGGAGGAAAACAAAATCATGTGTTTCAAATATTGTGACAAATGTTACAATAGGATGGATAATCGCTCGATTTAAGTCCATTTTAAATGCTAAAACAACATATATGTTCTTATATGTGACGTGTCAGGGTTAAAATAGGGTAAATAAAGGAAACTGTCAAACTGTTAAAGGGGGGGATCTATTAGTTACCTACAGATCTATAAGTGACACGTCGTCCTAACTAGCTGCGTCCACAAAGAGATTAAAGGCTTTCGATTGGTCGTTGCGTTCTATATGTCGGAAGTTGTTTACATCAAGCATCTTTGTCGGGGGAGGGGGAGGGAGCGTCCGTTGGGTCACGTTCACGTCACTTCGTCTCTCAGCTCGGGCTTCAACGCCTGTGATGTATGGCATGACGGTCGGGGGGGAAGGGGGCGATTAAGCGACTGTGCCTAAATCCACGGGACAGTATGGATTATCTATGGTCCACGTCCGGCCTCGTCCACACACATAATACTCCTATAACCTACTTAAAGAGGAATGTGATTCCATGACCGGATCTTGGTCTCATTGTCAAGGGGCGACCCCGGCGGAACCCCGAGGTTCACATACACGACCGACTCAGCCTACACTCGATGTGTCGGATTGAACCCAACAGAGGTCCCGACCTATGAGACAAAGCTTTCCCCGTCACCGTAGTAACCAACCGGTTCCCCTCCTTCTGCTGTTGTCCGATAGAGACATAAAAGTAGCTTAGCCCAGTCTTTTTTTTTTCTACCCCCCCCCTCCTGGTTCTCAAAGACCCTCACGGTCTTCAGTGCTGTTTACATTCAAAGGCTCAGTGTTGACGACAACAGAGGGTAGGATCGCGGCGGAGCCGCTGGTGGAGGTTCAGCGGAGGACGAGCGTCAGGAATGTTGTTTAAATAGCTCGACAGGCATTCTCCGGGCGGCATTCCATCATCACCCGACGTTTCACTGGTCTAGAATCCTCATCGATGTTCAGGCGTTAAGGAGATTCGTTTTACAAGGTGATAGAAAAACGATTAAGAGAACGAATTATTCATCAAGAAAAAAAAAACAAGTAGGTCACTGATGTTACTGCGTCACAAACTGAGCTGGTAGAAAAATAAAAATATACAAGATTCAGATCAATAAAACCCTAAGAGACAAAAAAACATGAATAAGAAAACAGTCACCACCATCAGGACAAAACGTATTTATGAAAAAAGTAGCAAAAAAACTAAAATATATATATATTTTTAAGAAATACATTTACAAAAAACTAACAATGACATCAAACGATACATCATTAACCCTTGTGTTATATCAGGGTCAAGGTGACCCCGAAGGTCAGAATACAAACGTGTTCATGGAATACTTTGGGTCACTTTGACCCTGGGGTTAAAGAAGTGGGTAAGGCAATATACAAACATTTATATTGATAGTCTCAAGACTGGGAATCAAACTTTTCAAAGATCATACTTTGGCATCACAGTATGTTGTATCATTATATCCTGGTCCCAAGTTTAATTTAGTTATATACTGTTCCATGACAGACGAGCAGTACGGAGGTATTTGGATGTTTTTAAGACGAAGAAAACTGAGCTCCAGTCGCTTCATTAAAATGAACAAACACTTTTGTCTATAACTTTAAAAAGAACAGATTACTCTTAAACAATTAGTCAACATGAGAGTAGTAAATGAGTGACGTTTAAACTTTGGTTGAAGCATTACTTTAAAGTGAATTCTTTAACTATCAGTTTACCACGTGAGTGAGTTTATTCAGTGAATTCTCTTGAACTCGTCAAGACAACGGGGATGTTTGTGGAGCCGGGGCCCACGAGTGTCTCCGCGTTCTCCGGCCGAAGCACTTTCCTAATGAAGCGGCAGTGAAGTGCGAGTATGAAACAGGATGTCCTCGCCAAGGCGACCTGGCGCCGGAGGCTGAATACTAAACGCTTGAGTCAAAGTAACAGAGGTTTCATTCAGAAACACACCGGAGGCAGGGTTTACTCAGCAAACATTTACATTTTTGTTGATTTTAAACAGCGAGATCAGGTTTAGGACGACTCGATGGTGATGATGTGGCGGGAAGCGCCGGTGAGTCGTCAATGACGAGTTTGTAGAACTTCAAGCACTCTACACACAAGAGTGATGAAAGTGTGTAACATATTTGTGTAACTCAAACTGTTTGCGGTGATCTCATCTGACATGCTTACAAATACCATGGCTGGTTTGGGAAAAGGCAAAAAGGAAAAAAGGATGCTGTTTGTACGTTAATATAAAACACTTTTCAAAGGACAGATCAACATGATTAATGAGTTAAGTTGACGCACAAAAGTTGCTGCATTGCCTGGTCGAGCTACAAGTCATTTCATCGTAAACTTGTTTAAATGCACGACCAATGCTAGCCGGTGGTTTCTAGTAGTTGATGATGTAGAAAAATGACTAACAAACTAATGTATTGATGTCATATACAGATCAACAGATTGTTACAGGCCGATCCCAAAGTATTCACAACAGTGTGTTGCAGTTGTGTTTCGAGACCATAGAATAGTTAACTGTTTAAGTACGTTGAGAAGCTCCTGAGTATCAATCTGATCATGTCAGATGTATCATCATCAATCCAGGTCTTTAAATCATGTGCAGACAACAGTTTTGATCCTAAATTGTTAAGAAGTTTCTCTACTATTACTCTAGTACAACACTGCAAAAAACTGACCAGAAACTATTTTCTTTCAACTCAGAAAAATCTCTAAATTAAGGAAAATTATGTGACAACACGATCTGGAGCTTATAATCCATGCGTAAGTGTTTTCTCGTTTAGACTATTGTAACAGTTTATTTTGGTGTCTTAACAAGAAGGATCTGTCTCGCCTGCAGTTCATACAAAACTCTGCAGCCAGAATTGTGACCTGCTCTAGTAGAAGAACACACATTTCTCCGATCCTTAAAACTCTTCACTGGCTGCCAGTTTCTTTCAGGATCCATTTTAAAATTCTGGTTCTTACTCTCATAGCTATTCATGGTCAGACCTTCCATCAGTGATCTGATCCAGACTTACACCCCAGCTCGGGCTCTGAGGTCTGTGGATCAGAATCTACTGATGGTTCCTGAACACGCTTCAGGACCAGAGGAGAGAAATCCTTCCAGACTGTTGCTCCTAAGCTTTGGAACGATCTCTGTGTTTGATGATCTACTGACTCCTTCAAGAAACATCTTAAGACATTTTTATTTGTGCTTTTTCTTAACTTTCTTGTTGCTGCTGTGTTTGTCTCTATGTTGTCTTTTAAAGAACACATTTTAACTGTGTATTGTTTTTGATTGTTAAAGCGCTTTGTGATCCTTCTCTAGAAAGATCTTTACAAATAACTATTACTTACTTACTTACTACATCTTAGTTTTAGGAACAATTTTTTCAAACTATTGTTCTCACGATACTAAAATTTTCAACTTGATACAAATATTCAGGAAAATCTTTGATACCCGATACCATTGTCTATTCCACAAGTAAGTAAGTAAGTAAGTAATTTGTATTTATATAGCGCTTTTTCAGACCAGGGTCACAAAGCGCTTAAACAATCAAAACAAAACTCAATAAAATATACACTTTAAAGGTCAAGAGAACACCGAGAACAACACAGGAGTCCCAGAAAATCAAGGAAAAGCTCAAATAAAAGTGTCTTAAGATGTTTCTTGAAGGAGTCAGTAGATCATCAAACACAGAGGAAGATCGTTCCAAAGCTTAGGAGCAACAGTCTGGAAGGATTTCTCTCCTCTGGTCCTGAAGCGTGTTCAGGAACCATCAGTAGATTCTGATCCACAGACCTCAGAGCCCGAGCTGGGGTGTAAGGCTGGATCAGATCACTGATGGAAGGAGGAGCTTGACCATGAAAAGATCTGAAAGTAAGAACCCGAATTTTAAAGTAATAAAAAAAGGATAAAAAAGGTTAAATTCAAAGGGTTTTTAACATAAAACATGGCAAATTTAATCTCTTTAGCAACAGGTAACAAATTAAAGGACCTCACGTAAAATATTCCTAACACATTTCGTAAGCTTTGCATTTATTTTTACGTACTCTGAAGGTTCGCTTGTTCGCCTGCTCTCCACACAGACTGGTCCGGAAAACAAAAGCTTTTATAAGTCGAGGTTTTACGCAGTTTATCCAACCGAGTATATTCTTATTTCAAAGATATGGCTCCTCTTCAGGTGCAATTTTCAAATCTAAAAAAAAAAACAGAAATAAATGTCAAATTAAATTTAGCAACAACAAATCCCATTATATACCTGTGCATTGAGGATGGAGTGAACACTGATATGCTGAGTCATCCATAACTAAATGGGTCCAACAATTGTGTCCGTGTTCACAATAACAGCAACTCAACTTTCCGATTGAGTGCAGAACTCCTGATTCAACTTCCCTTCAAATGCAGATTAGAATATATTTTTTATAAAACAATGACTAGTAACTTTTTCAAGCTCTGATAATATTGTCACGTAATTCATTTCTTATTAAGGCTTGAAAAAAAGCTTGGATTATTCATTTGAAAATCAACAGCAAAGATGTAGAAACTCATCCAGATCCTACCTTCCTGCCCGGAAACCTGTGCTCCTCAGTGTGTCCTCTGACAACACAACACATCCAAACACTTTTTAACAGCCTGTTTTATCATCGTGTGCGTCTGTTAACGACAAGTTAATGTTTAATCCTTCATGTGGTGTGAGCGGCTCCGTGAGCCAGAAGAAGTCGATGCCAGTGGTCCTAAACCAGAGCCACGGTATGGTCCGAGTGGGCTGTTCCGCCGGCGGTCATAGGACTTCCGCGATCTGGGCCGAATCCAGGGCCCGCAGAGCAAACACTTGAGCGAACCCTTATCTCTTGGAGCTGATACAGTGGCCGGCGCCCATCTTATCGTCAAGGTGATTGACCAAAGTACAGTCTTTGGCAGTGATTGACACTGAACTCCACCAGTTATTGACGGCTCACTCCTTTTGTTCGGTTCGACACGAAGTACCGATGTAGAAATAAAGAGTAAAATAAAGTAAAATAAAGGTGAGACGTCACACTGAGGTGAACAGTTCATGAAGAGTGATTCATTAACGAGTGACGACGACGCAAAAGAGTGATGTTTACAAGTCAGAGCAGACATAAGGAGTGATAGTGGAGAGAAGAGTGATGTTTGGATGGAAAGAGATTTTTTGTGATGATAAAGAGTGACAGACCGTGATGGTAGAGATGAAGATTAATGTTTGAAGACTTGATAGAGAGATAGAAGAGATGAAGATTAATGTTTGAAGACTTGATAGAGTGATAGAAGAGATGAAGATTAATTTTTGAAGACTTGATAGAGTGATAGAAGAGATGAAGTTTAATGTTTAAAGACTTGATAGAGTGATAGAAGAGATGAAGATTAATGTTTGAAGACTTGATAGAGTGATAGAAGAGATGAAGATTAATGTTTGAAGACTTGATAGAGTGATAGAAGAGATGAAGATTAATGTTTGAAGACTTGATAGAGTGATAGAAGAGATGAAGATTAATGTTTGAAGACTTGAAAGAGTGATAGAAGAGATGAAGATTAATGTTTGAAGACTTGATAGAGTGATAGATGAGATGAAGATTAATGTTTAAAGACTTGATAGAGTGATAGATGAGATGAAGATTAATGTTTAAAGACTTGATAGAGTGATAGAAGAGATGAAGATTAATGTTTGAAGACTTGATAGAGTGATAGAAGAGATGAAGATTAATGTTTGAAGACTTGATAGAGTGATAGATGAGATGAAGATTAATGTTTAAAGACTTGATAGAGTGATAGAAGAGATGAAGATTAATGTGTAAAGACTTGATAGAGTGATAGCTGAGATGAAGATTAATGTTTAAAGACTTGATAGAGTGATAGCTGAGATGAAGATTAATGTTTAAAGACTTGATAGAGTGATAGAAGAGATGAAGATTAATGTTTGAAGACTTGATAGAGTGATAGATGAGATGAAGATTAATGTTTAAAGACTTGATAGAGTGATAGAAGAGATGAAGATTAATGTTTAAAGACTTGATAGAGTGATAGATGAGATGAAGATTAATGTTTAAAGACTTGATAGAGTGATAGAAGAGATGAAGATTAATGTTTAAAGACTTGATAGAGTGATAGAAGAGATGAAGATTAATGTTTAAAGACTTGATAGAGTGATAGAAGAGATGAAGATTAATGTTTGAATACTTGATAGAGTGATAGATGAGATGAAGATTAATGTTTAAAGACTTGATAGAGTGATAGAAGAGATGAAGATTAATGTTTGAAGACTTGATAGAGTGATAGCTGAGATGAAGATTAATGTTTAAAGACTTGATAGAGTGATAGAAGAGATGAAGATTAATGTTTAAAGACTTGATAGAGTGATAGAAGAGATGAAGATTAATGTTTAAAGACTTGATAGAGTGATAGAAGAGATGAAGATTAATGTTTGAAGACTTGATAGAGTGATAGATGAGATGAAGATTAATGTTTAAAGACTTGATAGAGTGATAGAAGAGATGAAGATTAATGTTTAAAGACTTGATAGAGTGATAGATGAGATGAAGATTAATGTTTAAAGACTTGATAGAGTGATAGAAGAGATGAAGATTAATGTTTAAAGACTTGATAGAGTGATAGAAGAGATGAAGATTAATGTTTGAAGACTTGATAGAGTGATAGAAGAGATGAAGATTAATGTTTAAAGACTTGATAGAGTGAAAGAAGAGATGAAGATTAATGTTTAAAGACTTGATAGAGTGATAGAAGAGATGAAGATTAATGTTTAAAGACTTGATAGAGTGATAGAAGAGATGAAGATTAATGTTTGAATACTTGATAGAGTGATAGATGAGATGAAGATTAATGTTTAAAGACTTGATAGAGTGATAGAAGAGATGAAGATTAATGTTTGAAGACTTGATAGAGTGATAGCTGAGATGAAGATTAATGTTTAAAGACTTGATAGAGTGATAGAAGAGATGAAGATTAATGTTTAAAGACTTGATAGAGTGATAGCTGAGATGAAGATTAATGTTTAAAGACTTGATAGAGTGATAGAAGAGATGAAGATTAATGTTTAAAGACTTGATAGAGTGATAGAAGAGATGAAGACTGACGATGGTAGAAAAAAAAGTGATGTAAAGAGGAGAGTGAGAGCAAAGATGAAAAGTATCGGTACCGAAGAAAAATTAGGTGTTTTTGAAAAATGATGGCAGAGACAAAGAGTGATGCTTAGGTTAACAGTGATGCACAACTGAATAGTGAGATCAAAGATGAAGAGTAACAGAGTAATAAGATGATGGATGGAAAAAGTCAAAGAGTGATGCATCGGTGATGAGATTAAAGAGTGACACAAAAGACAAAGTGGGGGTAACTGAGATTACGAGTTCTAGATAAAGAGTAAAGAGTGACACAAACGATAAACTAGCGGCGGGTTGATTCGGATCTGGAGCAATAGTAGAGATGAGGAGTGATGTACAGATAAAGAGTGATATTAAATATGAAGAGCAATAGGAGAGATGAGGAGTGACGTATAGATAAAGAGTGATCGTAAAGATGAAGAGAAATAGGAGAGATGAGGAGTGACGTATAGATAAAGAGTGATCGTAAAGATGAAGAGCAATAGGAGAGATGAGGAGTGACGTATAGATAAAGAGTGATATTAAATATGAAGAGCAATAGGAGAGATGAGGAGTGACGTATAGATAAAGAGTGATCGTAAAGATGAAGAGAAATAGGAGAGATGAGGAGTGACGTATAGATAAAGAGTGATCGTAAAGATGAAGAGAAATAGGAGAGATGAGGAGTGACGTATAGATAAAGAGTGATCGTAAAGATGAAGAGCAATAGGAGAGATGAGGAGTGACGTATAGATAAAGAGTGATCGTAAAGATGAAGAGAAATAGGAGAGATGAGGAGTGATAGTATAAGAAAGTAAATAGTGATATAAGAGTGAAAAAGAGCGGGATTTCAGATCCAAAGTGAGATGTGGAGATTAAGAGTGACACAAAACGGAGAGTGATAGCATGGATGACAAGTGATTTAAAAATGGAGAGTGACACGATATAAAGGGTGACACACAGAGAGAAGACGAGAGGAGATGAAAGGTGAAAAAGGGATGATGGTTAAAAAAGTCATTCATTCCTGGAGTGTCACCTCACTCCGGTGCAAGCGCAGCACTCTCCTGTTTCTCTGCTTCTAGCACACTTTCATAAGGTGCTGGACTGTGAACCTCTGCATCATCGTTACATCAGCAGACGACGACCATCAGACAAACTGTGTCGAAGGTGAAGAGTGTCCGTCGTTACCTCAGAGGTCGACGCTTGTTTAGAGTCCGGGGGGGAAAGTGTCCGACGGGCCATTCCAGCGAACCGGTGCTCAGTCAAAGTCCTGCGTTATTTTTAGACGGCAGCAGACTTCAGAACATCAAACACACGCCGCCGCTGTATGGATCCATGTTTTAGCTTAAGGGAGGAAACCTGAGTGACTTTCAGGGATGTTTCCAACAAAACACCTGCAGTTTTGCGACTTAAACACACTTCATCCCAATCACTCTTTTATCGTCTCATCTTCAACTCCCTTTTAGCAAGAAGTGGGGGACACACTGGACAGAACTCCAGGGGTCAAAACCTATAAGTCAACGAACTAATGATAAACTAAAACTCTCCTGACATGTAGTAAATGTTCTTCTCTCCAAGACACAGTAAGTCCCTCATCATGACCATGTTTTCAACTTATTACTTTATAAAGTTGCTCTGAAATCTGGGCGAACGAGAGGTTACGAGAGTCCATTATGACGTAATAATGGCTTCACTCCTCCTCCAGCCAGCTGTGATCACGCCCCGCTTTGTTTATACAACGAGTCCCATGGAGGTGAACCAGAGGAGAGAAATCCTTCCAGACTGTTGCTCCTAAGCTTTGGAACGATCTCTGTGTTTGATGATCTACTGACTCCTTCAAGAAACATCTTAAGACATTTTTATTTGAGCTTTTTCTTAACTTACTAGTTGCTGCTGTTTATCTCTATGTTGTCTTGACCTTTTAAAGTATATATTTTTGCTGTGTATTGTTTTTGATTGTTAAACCGTTTGTGACCCTGGTCTAGAAAGATCTTTACAAATAATAATGACTTACTATCATCATCCCTCAGGGAAGTAAGCGTGTGTTACAAAAGTTAAAAACCACGAGAGACGAAACACTCTACAGTACGATGAGTCAGCAAAAGTTCTCGCAGTGGTAAGTCTCAGACCTCCAGCTGTGGACGGTCACACATCACAGCTGAACCAATGGAACGCCGCCTCCTCGCTGTTCACAGGTGCTAAAATTACCGATGGCTGCGACCTCGGCGCAGATTCCGACCCGTCGCTCAGAAGCGGGGGGCTGACCCGGACGGGGGTCAAGGGTACGGGACGTTCCCGAGGCCTGGACTACAAAGTCGGATTTAGTCGGAACACATGCTGGTACGACGAGTGCTGGTTATTCAGGGTTTAGTTGGTTTCGTAATATTCGGTAATTGTTTCAGAGAAAGATGTAATATTTGGAAATTCATAAATATTTAAAGGTTAAATATTCACTTGGGTTGTCCACATTGTTTCAAAAGCAAATGAGTAATATCTATCTATATCTATATCTATATCTATATCTCTCTCTATATATACTGTATATAAAGGAATATATAACACAATAAAATATTCAATATAAAATCAAAATAATCATAATTTATCAAATAAATAATATGATATAAAGTATAAATATTTAAAGAACAATTATGGTAAGAGGGTAAAAAAAGATGTATAAAAAATTACTATTTTTTTTGTTTGCAATTGAAAAAACTTTTTATTTCTTTAAATATATTTGTATAACTTCAGACAAAGATGTAATATTTTGAAACTCAGAAATATTTAAAGGCCAAATATTCACTTCAGTTGTCACAGTTTTTCAAAAGCAAATGAGTAAAACAACAATTATTATGTAAAAATGTTATATCAAATAATATACTTTATCAAATAAATAATATGACATGTATTTGATGTAGTATTTAAAGAACAATTATGGTAAGAGGACAAAAACAAACAAATATACAATTAAGAAGTTAATTATTTTGTTTGCATTAATATGAAAAAAACATTTTCAATATATCAAATAAATAATATAACATTTATTTGATATATTATTTAAAGACAAATTACAGTAAGAGGGCAAAAACCAAAATAAATATAATAAATGATTAACACAAGTTTTTTTTGTTGCAACTATTAAGAAAAACAATTCTAAAAAGATGTAAATATTTTCATCATTTTAGAACAAAAGATGCAATTATTTGACATTTAGAGATATTTAGAAACAGCAATAAAATAAAACAAACTTTAAATTAATTGAATTCAAATAAAAAAAAGTAAAATAGCAAGATGACATGATGATGTACTTAACAAGTTTCTATTGGACAGCCACTGTGGAAACTTCTCACCTCCGACACACGATATTACACAAAAACAACCTCTAACATGAATCATCACGAGCAGGAGATCGTGTGACTCGTACTGTACTTGTTGTCATCGGATGAAAACGTTCACATTCTTCCTCCTCGCGGATCTAAATATTGCGACGGTCGCGGAGAAGAGAATGTTCGAGACCCGTCTACAGCTGCTGCTCGTCCGCAGACGCTGCCAAGACCCTTCACGAGTCCACAAGGCTGGACTTGTAACCGATCCGGTCTCAACCTTGATCTGTTGTGTGTCGTCAACGTGGATTATTGTTCAATTACAAGAAAGATAGATTATGGATTGAAAAACAGAGTTTGACTAAAAAATAACGGCGTAATAAACGTGACTAAACGTCTTCTCCGACTCACTTCAAGCGTGAAGTAAATGACTCGTCGAGGGTTTTTTCGGGTCGTGGTCGGACTTGGCAGCAGCAGAGAGTGAAACCAGGTCGATGTCATGCTGGAAACATGGAATGTAAGACAGAGAGAGACACAGCTGTTACCTCAGCTGAACAAACTGTGTTTTAGAGAAGATGAAACTCGGACTCGCTTGGTCTTTAGACGCTGACTCGACTCTAATATGAGATTATCAGACTCTAATTTGACTCTAATCTGAGTTCATCTGACTCTGATTTGATTCTAAACTGAGTTCATCAGACACTAATTTGACTCTAATATGAGATTATCAGACTCTAATTTGACTCTAATCTGAGTTCATCTGACTCTGACTTGATTCTAAACTGAGTTTCTCAGAATCAAATTGGACTATAATATGAGATTATTTGACTCTAATTTGACTCAAATCTGAGTTCATCAGACTCTTATCTGAGTTTATCTGACTCTAACTTGACTCTAACCTGAGTTTATCAAACTCTAATTTGACTATAATCTGAGTTTATCTGACTCTAATTTGACTCTAAAATGAGTTCATCTGACTCTAATTTGATTCTAACCTGAGTTCTTCATACTCTAATTTGACCATAATATAATATTATCAGACTTTAATTTGACTCTAATCTGAGTTCATCAGACTCTAATTTGACTCTAACCTGAGTTCATCTGACTCTGACTTGATTCTAAACTGAGTTCATCAGACTCTAATTTGACTCTAATATGAGATTATCAGACTCTAATTTGACTCTAATCTGAGTTTATCAGACTCTAATTTGACTATAATCTGAGTTTATCAGACACTAATTTGACTCTAACCTGAGTTCATCTGACTCTGACTTGATTCTAAACTGAGTTCATCAGACACTAATTTGACTCTAATATGAGATTATCAGACTCTAATTTGACTCTAATCTGAGTTCATCTGACTCTGACTTGATTCTAAACTGAGTTCATCAGACACTAATTTGACTATAATCTGAGTTCATCTGACTCTGACTTGATTCTAAACTGAGTTCATCAGACACTAATTTGACTATAATCTGAGTTCATCTGACTCTGACTTGATTCTAAACTGAGTTCATCAGACACTAATTTGACTATAATCTGAGTTCATCTAACTCTGACTTGATTCTAAACTGAGTTCATCAGACACTAATTTGACTCTAATATGAGATTATCAGACTCTAATTTGACTCTAATCTGAGTTTATCAGACTCTAATTTGACTCTAATCTGAGTTTATCAGATTCTAATTTGACTCTAATCTGAGTTTATCAGACTCTGACTTGACTCTCATTTGTGACAAAAACGATTTTCAGTGCGTGGGAATCAGGATGTTGAAAGTTACTTCTTGTGTGTTGTGCAGTTAAACCTGTGAGATTAAAGCTTCTGTGAGTCAGAGTCAGTGAAACGTTGCTCGACCACACTTGACTCTCAGAGCCGAGATTAGTTCACGTGACAAACCACGATACATTCGTCTGACGCTCTTGACAAACACCATGAAAGACTTTAATAAAAATACATTAAAAAGTCAAAAGGATGAAGATTTTGTTCATATGTATTAAATCCTTAAGGAAACATATTGTATATGTAATACAAATATGTATTAAAACTTTTTTCTTTTTCTTTTAAGTTTAATAAAGAAAACAAAACCGTTATAATTGTCACTTTTTGTGCCTCTTTATGTATATAGAGAAAGTAGGGAAGTGTGGGACGTCGCAAACACATTGTGTTCTTTTGTGTTGAGGTTTAGAAAAAAGTCTCTTGTGCGACTTGAAAAAAATGTAGGCGAGAAAATCTATAATGGACGTCTGGGGGAGAACCTGAAAGTCCGGTCTGGAGCAGAAGAAGAACAACGTCTCAGAAGCTTCTGTTACTTCGAGTCTCGAGTGTGAAACAAAAGAATCGTCATGATGTTTGAATGATGATCATGATTATTACTCTGCGATGGTCGTGATATTACTCTGCGATTCTAATGATATTACTCTGCGATTCTAATGATATTACTCCTCGATTCTCACAATATTACTCTGCAATTCTCGTAATATAACTCCTTGATTCTCACAATATTACTCTGCAATTCTCGTAATATTACTCCTGGATTCTCGTATTAATACTCTGCGTTTCTCGTAGTACTGCTCCGCAATTCTCGCAATATTACTCTGAGATTCTCGCAATATTACTCCTTGATTTCCGAAATATTACTCTGCGATTCTCTGAATATTACCCCTCGATTCTCAGAACATCACTCTGCAATTCTCGTAATATTACTCTTTGATTCTCGTAATATTACTCTGCGATTCTCGTAGTATTGCTCTGCAATTCTCGCAATATTACTCTGCGATTCTCAGAATATTACTCCTCGATTCCCAAACTATTACTCTGCGATTTTTAGAATATTACCACGTGATTCTCAGAACATTACTCTGTATTTCTCTTAATATTACTCCTTGATTCTCGTAATATTACTCTGCGATTCTCGTAGTATTGCTCCGCAATTGTCGCAATATTACTCTTCCATTCCCGGAATATTATTCTTCGATTCCCGAAATATTACTCTGCCATTTTCTGAATATTACCATGCGATTCTCAGAACATTACTCTGCAATTCTCCTAATATTACTCCTTGATTCTTGTAGTATTGCTCCGCAATTCTCGCAATACTACTCTGCCATTCTCGGAATATTACTCCTTGATTCTCACAATACTACTCTGTGATTCTTGCAATATTACTTCTCAATTCTCGTTATATTACTTCACAACTTGTCACTGAGCGTCTGCAGAGAAGATCAATGAAAATATCCTTTAAAAACATTTTTAAAAAGAAAGAATCGTAGAAAGAGTTAAGAAGTTGGAAAAAAAATAATAGAAGGGGACACCCTGGAAAGTTTTCATCATTGTTCATTAGAAAAAATATATTTGGAGATAAAAGGGACAAAGTTTTTCTAAAAGAGAAAGAAATTAAGTTTTTTAATCATGAAAATAAATAAGCAATAATCGTTTAATTAATTTATTAAAAGAAACAAAGTTTTCCTAAAAGAGAAAAAAAAAGATTCAGGATAAAATAGAAAAATGTACAAATAAAACATATTAAATGACAATCAATTTATTATAAATAATTAAAAATATTTTTGGGAGAAAAAATAAATAAAATCAGTTTCCTAAAACAGAAATAATAATAATTTAATTAATTAATTAAAATAAAAAAAGTTTTCCTTAAGAGAAGGTTTTCATTATGAAACAAATTAATTATTTAATTAATTATTTAAAAGAAAACAAAAAACAAAATAAGGGATTCAAAAGTTTTCCTAAAAGAGAAAGAAATTAAGGTTTTTATTTTAAAAATAAATAATAAAAAATCACTTTATAAATCAATTAAAATAAAAAAGTTTTCCTAAAAGAGAAAAAAAAAGATTCTTGATAAAATAGAAAATGTAAAAATAAAACATATTCAATGATAATCAAATTATTATAAATAATTATGAATATCTTTTTTTAAATCAGTTTCCTAAAAAAGTATGACATTTATTTCTAATAAAATAAAAATAAAAATAAATGATGAGGATTTTTGATGAATATTAATTTAAAAATTTCCGACATGTTCAATAAATGTACATTTGCTGAAAATAAAGACGTTTTCAAGATCACACAGAAAAACTGATACAAAAAAGAAATACAAAAAGGGTAATTATTTGTATTTTTCTGTTTGTTGTGTTATCGTGACAGACGACCAAGACACTATGGACTCAGTTCCTTGTGAGTTAAATCATCTCATGAAGTGTTGAGTGAAACATCCAAAAGTTCGGATTTCACTCTTTCTCTCACGGCGGCACATGATCCCGACACCGGACAAAAGACCCTCCGTCGTTGCAACACATCCTCCAATAGAGACTCAACACCAGGTTCTGAGTCGAGAGTTTTGACGTCTTAATTACACGTTAACAAGCTGCCAAAGAAAACCTCAGGATTATCCTCACTTGAGTTCACAAACCAACCAAGCTGGAATTCAACTCTAATGAAGGAGGTTTGAAGAACAAGATGATCTTAGAAATCGTTGTGTTGGGAACGCTTGGGTCAAGAAGTTGTTTGACTTTGTGTGTTAAAAGTTTTATTTTATTTACTACGGCACAAAAATCTCCCGCCACATCTCAATTAATTTTTCTCACTCAGGTTTTCAATGTTTACAATTCTTTCCACATGTGTAGTTACACGCAGTTGTACTAAATAACCACAAGAGGGTTCTGTCTCCATTCAAACACTTCCTAATCCCATCAAAGCAAATCCCTTCCAGTAGTTATCAGACACAACGCTTCATTCTAGAAGAGCCACTTCAATATTTACTGAATTAGAGCCAATATAACAGATAAATCACACAACTTCATTTATTTACTTCTTATGAGTCTTACGTGTAAATTCTGGTTCTACTTACTGTAATATTACTCCGTGATTCTCGTAATATAACCCCGTGAATCTCGTAATATTAGTCCGCGATTCTCGTAATATTACTCCACGATTCTTGCAATATCACTCTGTGATTTTCGTAATATTACTCCACGATTCGGGTAATATTACTTCATGATTCTTGTTATATTACTCCGCAATTCTCGCGATATTACTCTGCAATTCTTGCAATATTACTCCATGATTCTTGTAATTTCACCCTGTAATTCTTGCAATATCACTTCGTGATTTTCGTAATATTACTCTGTGATTCCGGTAATATTACTCCACGATTCTTGTTATATTACTCCACAATTCTCAGAATATTACCCCGCGATTCTTGCAATAATACTCCATGTTTCTTGTAATATTACCCTGCAATTCTTGTTATATTACTCAGCAATTCTCACAATATCACTCTGCGATTCTCCTAATATTACTTTACGGTTCTTGCAATATTACTCCGCGATTCTCGTTTTATTTCTCTGCCATTCTCGTAATATTACTCCAAGATTCTAGCAATATTACCCTGGGATTTTTGTAATATTACTCTGCGATTTTTGCAATATTACTCCATGATTCTTGTATATACAGTATATATATTAATCCACAAATAAAGATACTATGCTAAATAAAGTATGTGCAGAAATACTCCATCAAAAAATAGTTACTCCCACAACACAACGTGGGTTTGAAATAATTTAATCTGGTTTACATTTTTTTTTAAATTAAAACATCAAACTCTACTCTTAACTAACGGTACATTATCTGCATTTGATCATTAATGATTTCTAAATGATGTTTAGGAAGTGGGAACTATTCTGATTTCCTTGTTGTTTTTGTAAACAACTAAATGTAATAATGTATATAAAAATAAACAGTGAGTGACGTAGAGAGGAATCATTTTAGCTCTAACTAGAAACTCATCTTCTCTAAAAGACACAACGAAGACACACGCATGTGACAAATATTCTTGAACTAGCTTTTGTGTTGATTTTTTTCACAGGTGCGATCGGCGAACCACGCATGCGCGTGTCTGACATCAGGTCCACACTGTCAAGCAACAACAACATCACAAATAAAAACACTTTCCTGCACAAAATATCATCAATAAACCGTGTTTTCCGCGTCAGCTTAGATTTGATGTGTTCGGTTAAGAGTTTTGAATTCCAACAGATGCACTTCTCTGCAGAAAATCATGCAAGTTTTGCTTTATTTTCTAGAAAAAAAAACGAGTAAAAACGAGGTTTACCTGAAGGAAGAGGACTCGAGTCAAGTGTCGCATGTCGTCCTGGCGAATGAAGAGGAGCAGAAGCAGAAGAAAAAAGTCCCTGAACCAGCAGAACACGTCCTTGTTTGCTGCTGTCAAACCCGCTGCAGACCGCCGAGCGAATGACGCCCCCCGGATGTGACGTCACGACAGACAGCTGGGGGGGCAGGAGGGCCATGCGCGGGGACACACCCATGATATCAGCCAATCAGAAGGGACCGAGCGAGCTGGTCATAACGTGACGTCATCAAAGCGCCTTTATAGCATTATTATGAATAAATGTTAAATTTCTCTAAAAGTTTTTTTTTTTTTTTTTAATACCTGAGGTATCGCTGTCCCCTGCCTCCTGCCCGGGGTAGCTGGGATGAACGTCAGTTCTCAAGGGCTCGTCTGCGGGGGGTGAACCAGGTTGACCCATTGAAGCAGCAGAAGTAGGTCACTGTGATAGTCGGAGCTCTGCTGACCCCTGCTGGAACTACCGAGGCATTACATGAGGAAGCAACGACGTCAAGCTTCATCATATTTTCAACTCAAGATAAGTTCTTTTATTGTCAAATATACATGTATAAAGACAAACAGCATAGATGAAATTGTGGTCCTCTCAGAGCCACGATGCAAAACATGAAGTAGACAACGAAAGGACATTAAAAATAAATAATAATAATAAAAAAAAGAATGAACAAAATTGAATAATCAACCACCAATACTTGCAAAGTAAAGTTATAGTTATAGTTGTGTTATAGTTGTCAGGGAAGATAGATTCAAACAATTCAATTAACATTGTTGCTAATATTGGAACAAGTCTGTGAGAAAATATAGTTTAAGAAAATTCTGTATTAAAAAATGATTGATTTAGGGAAAGAATACATTCACAACAATTACATGATATTAATACATTCATGCTGTCTTTATTTGACAAAATATTTACAAATCCATTTTCGCCACTATTCTCTATTTTTCATGAAAGAAAATGTTTTAAATCTCATATTTATTCATCTTGTGTTATAGATGAGTTTCTTCGTGTGACCAGCAGGGGTCAGTAAGGCTCAGGTTATTCATTCACTTGTCACTTGATTCTCTTTATAGCGAACATTGTGTTATAATCGACATGTCGATTAGGAATAAATGTGTAATATAATTCTTTCACGGACATAAATGAATGTATGAATTTTGTGATGACAATATTAACACATACACAAGGTTGATCCAATTAGAGTTCTCCTCTTATGTTTGGCTAATCTAGCTACAGAAATCTGAACGAACAGAAATATAGTGCACGTGTGTTTATTTACAACCCATAATGGCTGAAGGAGGAGAAGGAATTAACTAGGTTTCAGATTTACTATCGAAGAAAAGCTGGACATCGTTAAGAAAGTTATGGCGATTTCGAGGCGAGTCTGTCACAAACGTCAAAGGATTTAACGCCACTTTTAGTCCATGAATTATGTTTTTAAATGCTATTTCACTAAATAATGTTGGGCTTTATGAGTTTATTAGTGATGCTTTTGTGTGTGTCGTAGCTGTAGCTGCAGTGTAAAGACACGTGTAAACCAAGATGTTGTTTCCTCACTAAATACATTTATTCTGGACACACGAGTACCTGTGATGCAACTGCTCTTTATACTTCTTTCTGCATAATGGCATAGTTAAATCATCAATATGTAAATCTCGAGGGAGGGTTGACTCCACACGGTTCTCATTTCTGGGAGTCAAAGAGGCCGCTAATGCTTCAACTGCATCATTGTGTGGCGATCGTTGATATAACGGCCACTCTCGATGTTACGAAGCTACCGATTGAACGCTGGTTTTGAATTTTCCTCCGTGTTTTTTGGATGCATGAAGTCTGTATTGTTGCCATGGAAACCAAACGGACTCGTAGTCGCAGTGATATTTTCAGTGATGAGCTTATGTTGTTCTCATTTTATAATTCTCTAAACATCTTATTTTTCTATAACACTACACAGTCGAATCCACGTGGTGTATAAATAACCTTAAAGTAGTTATTGATAGGTAGATTCATTCAGACTTATTTTCAGCCTGTTTGTGAAATGCACGGCGCGCCACTGCTGTATTATATGGACAAGTACAACAATACTATTGATATTATTGATTTCAAAATAAATACAATAAACTCACTGGGTTTCAGTTAAAATATGTTTTGTATTCAGAAAATTTGGAAAAACACTTGGATTAAACTAGCAAACACTAGATGGCGCCTTTGTCCTGACTTGGAATAGCAACATAGCATTGTCCTGTTATAAACACATACATGACCTTTGACCTCACGCTTATTATTAACTCGTTCTGAGTCATACGAGCGTTGAAGCCACAGTTTTATTTTGAGTTGAGAAAATAAAAGCAACATTCACTTCCCTCTGACGTCAAAACCTTCTCCGGTCAAAGTCGTCCGTGGAACATGTCGTGGGTTTGCCCCTGGGCCTCCTCCCAGCTAAACATCAAACCAGGAGGGCATCGAGGAGTTTCATTCGACCCAAACTCATGTTAGCATTGATGCTAAGTTAAACATAGAAATACAATGAATATAATCACAAATTCTGTTGTTTTTTTTATGTTTTTTCATCGGATTCGTCTCGACGACTTCCCTCCTCATTCACCGCCACATTCCCGAGACATTAGAATGCAGAACCAGCTCGACACGTTCGACGCAGAAGCAGAGCAGACGTTAGGATCATCAGGCGATATTTCACCGCATTAATATTCACAGATACAACGACGCTCTGCGACCACGTTCGCTCCTGGAACCCGTGTCAGTATTTTATGTGAGCTCTTGGCGCGTCAATGTGTGAAACGCTGTAACCGTCATCTGTCGGCCGGTGATTCACGCCGGAGCTGGTGGAGGTGAAAACACACGACACCTCTTTCCATCTGCTGCAGGACTCCAGGCACCAGCTCTAAAAGTTAGCCCACAACAACAGGTTTAAGTAGAACCCTGGAGTTTAATACATTTAGCTAGAATATTGATCCTAAATGTAGCATCTGTTTATGTCGAAGTTATGTCCTAAACTTAGTGTAAGTTCACCAGAAATTCTGATTTTACACATTTTTTTACTCCCGTTTTCTAACGTCCACACTTTGATATTTAGTGTTTCCTGTCTGTGTAGTATGTTAGCCTTTTAGCTTCTGCTAAAAACAAGCTTATGATATTTAGTGTTTCATGTCTGTGTAGTATGTTAGCCTTTTAGCTTCTGCTAAAAACAAGCTTATGATATTTAGTGTTTCATGTCTGTGTTGCATGTTAGCATTTTAGCTTCTGCTACAAACAATCTTATGATATTACGTGTTTCATGTCTGTGTAGCATCTTGGCCTTTTAGCTTCTGCTACATACAAGCTTATGATATTTAGTGTTTCCTGTCTGTGTAGCATGTTAGCCTTTTAGCTTCTGCTACAAATAAGCGTATGATATTTAGTGTTTCCTGTCTGTGTAGCATGTTAACCTTTTAGCTTCTGCTACAAACAAGCATATGATATTTAGTGTTTCCTGTCTGTGTAGCATGTTAGCATTTTAGCTTCTGCTACAAACAAGCTTATGATAGTTAGTGTTTCATGTCTGTGTAGCATGTTAGCCTTTTAGCTTCTGCTACAAACAAGCTTAAAATATTGTCTTTTAAAACATTTTTTTTGGAAGAATTTCTCATGTCAAGGCTTCAATACAAGAGGGACATTACAGAGAAGCATGTTTTTAAGTTAAATAAGACATACTTTTCTGTCTGTAACTTAAAAAAGGGCGTAGAACATGTTTCAATAAAGTTTAAACTTTTTAATAGCAACCATGTGGATAAAAACAAAACCAGCCGCATTATTGATAGCGTACAAGTAGCATTTTAGTCAGAGCTAGGGAAGCTAGCGTTTACATCTGGGAAACAGTTTTGAGATTTGTTGAGTATTTTGGGTACTTTGAAGTAAAGAGGTACTGTAAGTATCAGTCTTAAAGATAAAGATCTGGTCGAAAGGTAGAAACAAGTTTTATTTTATAATAGTGTTTATTAGGAACATTCTAATTGCAACAGTTTGTACTTTCGTGAAAACTGAAGCCCAGCTGACATTTGTTTATGAAGGAGAAGAGCTCTTTTTGGGTCAATTTCCCCAAAATACTCTTAGTACTTCAGTCATAACTATAATGAATTTTCAACTCACAACCATGCAAATTTGTGTAGTAAAAAAACATTGTAAAAAATAAAAGCTAACCAAATGAAACCTCGGAAAATATGACGAGTGACATAATTCCTACAAGAAAACTTTAAAGACAGTTTGGGTGTAGCTGAGGAAGTTAATCTAAAATGAGTAAACTCTATATTTAATAGTTTAGAAGTCAGGACTGAAAATAAAACGTTTTATATACATTTGAACTCAACTTGCCGGACGGAAAAAAAACACTTTGTCCACCAGATGTCAGTAATTAACTTTTAAAACACACTTGTTGAAAGAACGACACCAACACGCGACCTTTTTGAATTGATATATATATTTTATTTATCTTTCAAGCAGATGATTAGATACGTTTCTTACCAGCAGCTCCTCCTGTAGGTGGCGCTGTTTGATGACCTGGAACCAGACGAAGTTTTGCTGCCCTTCGGGGAAGGCAGTAGGTTGTATAGTTATCTCCTGATTGGGCAAAATCACTACCCTTAAACCACACAACCTACTACCTCACTCCGTACGAGCACCACACACGCCCCCTGCTGGTCGAGCGCAGTCGAGTAAACTTTGGGGAAACCAACTCATCACAACATTTATACACACATGTAAAGAACTCAAGACACAACACTTTATTTTACATGTTACAGAAAGTCACAACATTTTTGGCAGCTTTTATTATTTTTTTAAAATATATTTTGATTATCAATTCTTAAAATTGTATTTAATGTTCAGTTGTTTCGAAGTATATAACTACGGAATAAAATATAGGTTTTTAAATTTAAAATGTTTTTGAATGTCCAGCCTGTTGCTCAAATTTAATGTTTGATACTTAGGGGTGTTTATTATTATAAGTATTATTGATATACAGATAGCAATACTCTTTTTCAGGATACTGTATCGATATTAAAAGCATTGTAGTGTTTTTTTTAATTTTAATTATTTTAATTTTCACCATATATTGTTTTATGGTTAACAGTTCAATAAAGTGTGATTAAAATTCACAATTAACAAGCAAATATACACAGCTAAAGGAAAAGTTAACACCTGGAGATCCTGGCAATGACTGAGGACGAGAGGATACAGTGGACTGCAGCAGCTTTTAAAGCTGATGTTTGGACAAATTTTGGTTTGAAAGCAAATTAAAGCATTTACGACTTCATCAAGAGTCATATGGTCTGTAAATTCTGCAACACCAGAGTCAAGTACTCGACAATACTACACATATATACTTGTTACTACACTTTCACTGTATATCGTATCGTTCACCCTGCATCGTGATACGTATCGTATGGCCAGATTCTTGCTAATACAAATTAAACTCGCCTTAATAAATAAAAAGTAATTAATTGAAAACATTTAAAAAAGAAAAATGGGATTACCTTGTTATAAGTATTTAATGAAATGAAATGTTCATTGCAAATAAAGCAAAAGAAAAGAAAAAGAACATTCTCCACTAGATGTCCCTGTAGACAATAATCCGTCGCTGATGTTAACAACGGTAAACACTCAAAATAACTTTGGGTAAAAAGCGATGAAATGTGATTACACAAACGTGTTACCAGCAAACACAAGGTTGTTGATGGTGGCCTCGGCTCCGGAGACTCTTGACGTGTGACGACATTACAGTCACTTCAGGAAAGACAGTAAGTTGTATAGTTATCTGACAGGAAGGGTGGGACCCTAAAACTATACAACCTACTACCTCACCCCAAAGGACAGTCAGAGAAGAGTCCGTGCAGAGAAGCGTCGCCGACACACCTCCGTGAATACAAAACACCGGTTAAGATCCACACAAAGGAGCACGCACACAAACACACCCTTGTGTGTGTGTGTGTGTGTGTGTGTGTGTGTTCAAGAGAAAGTCGGGTCGACGAGTTCAGATGATGACGCGAGTTCAGCGAGTTCGTAAACAAATGTTCCCGGAGCGTTTAGACACGCAAATATAAACCTTCACGCTCTATTTTTACGCTTAGTCAGCAGTTCTTACATCCTCGTCATCATTTGAAAACTTATTGACACGAAGATCACGAACATGAGCTGAAATATTCAATAAAATATCTTCGTTTTAAAATATTTAGTCGTGTGGCGGTTCCGCCGTCGAAGGTCTCACCTGCTCAGGTGCTGTAAAAGGGGCGGAGTTTAGGATCATCGGCCTCTGGTCATCTGAAAAAAAACGAAAAAAAAACACGTGTCACCTTTGTCGAGAATAAAAAAAACCCTGAACACACACAATCCCCACAAAAACACCTGTGACCTAAATACAGTCTTCAGGTATTCTTTGAGACTGTGAGCGGAAGTTCTCGAAGGGCAAGAAGTCATAACAACAAATACTTTGAATTATAATGTCGACATTGCTATATATAACATTTCACACAAGTGTGTGCAAAATGGTTCTGAGTGTGTACAAGACAACAAGGAGGATCGTCAGAATCGATGAATGACCTTTTTTGTTCATCAAATCATTTAGTTTAAGTCAAGGTTAACTCACTCTTCGGTACAATATACAGTAGGTCTGTTCTGATTGGCTGTTTAATCTCAACACAAATACAACAAAAACACGAGTTTTGAGTCTGTTTTTCTATCCATCCATTTTTGTTTCATTGATTTCACTGACTCTAAAATAAAGAAATCAAAGTCTTCCATTTTATGTGTGTATCCTGATGAATTATCTTTAAACTAATGATTTTTTGTCATCACAAATTAGGGTCTAATGACCCCCAAATACAAACACCCCCTTAAGAATGAATCCAAGTATCACACTTACTTTATTAAAATAAGATTATACTTGACACTTTCAGATTTGCAGACTGGAAGAGCAAGCGAGATATAAATATTATTAAATATTAACGTCCGAGACCCTATTGTTAAACAATGGATTGGGGAAATAAAAATCTCTTAATGAACCTTATCAACAGTATCACATTTAAAAAAAACTGGTGCAATAGTGATACATACATCTTCAACGATTAGTCCAAACTCTGCTTCTAGTTCCTGAGAGACTGAGATACTCCCGACACATGTTCCCTCAAAGTTAACTTGACTAGTACAGTTTAGTGGAATGAGTTTTCTGGCTCAGATTTGATCATCCCGTCGTACAAACTAGGGATGCTTGAATGCCAAAGATCCTAATGCAACTAACAAAAGGCAACTGGATCCAAAGTCCTCTGAGAATGACGACCAAGAAGAATCAGGGTCTCCTTTAACTAGCGTGAGCACAACAAGATACCAGCACCAACTGTTTGAAGAGCAAGAGCTGTGTCTTTGAAGATGGTGTTGCTATCCCGGACGCCCTATCCAAGATCCTGGAGGAAGAAGCCTCGAATCAGGAACCTCCTTAAACTAAGCACTGTGTGAACCCTGGGTCTGTTCCAAGGCCTCTTACCAGTCGAGCAGAGACATCGAACATCTAAAGACTTCAAGAACCAGATCGGCCGACTTTTAGTTAACTACACAAACATCAAATTAACAATGAGCTCAATTCCGTCACCATAAGCCAAAGGAACGATTCACAAGTTCATCTTGCAGAGCTTAACAATTTGAAGGTGTTACACAACAAAGGTCCTACCTAGCAACACTCGTTCGTCAAATCTAATTTTGAAGTAACATTCCATTAGTTTAAATTAGAACCGGGAGGAGATGTCTGGGTAATGATGCGATGTGACCGGTTTCTAGGGCAGAATAGTTGCGGTTCTGAACCTGAACCATGGGCCGTTGAAGTGATGGCGAACCTTATTGTACAGAACGACCTCAGGTGAACACAAGACAGTTGTCCAAACACAACATTGTGTTTCATTTAAAAACCATGAAGATGATCCCGAGCAGGGATATAATCGGCACCACCAGTTGTCGGCTTCAACACTTCCCTGACATTCAGTGTTTGCAACGACAACAATTTTAACGTGCGTTCCATCATCGCGCCGCACTTACTCTAAATACCTCCCCGCTAAGAGCTCGTCCACACAAGGCTTTCTCTGCAAACTCAGCAAGCGTGTGAAACTGATCTGGGCCCTTTAGCTTTGCATTTCCATTAGTCGTTTGCACGAACCCAGGTGCTAAGACCCGAAAAAGATTATCAAAAGATTTGCGAGGATGTAACAAACAGAAAACTGGCCACAGCCTGGAACAGATTCACACAGTTAATGAGGTAAAGTCACATGAAATTAATCCGTTGGATCCAAATATCACACAGCAGAAGCCTTTAAAAAGCCACTTTAGTTCCATCACACTTCAGCCTAAGTGCTTTAGAGCCAATCGATGGACTCTAAAATCCAGATTTTGGTGATAGCGGGACAGACTGACGAGCTGTAATGATGAAACCGGAGATCGAGCCACAGAGCAAAGCCACAAGTATTATTTTTCTGGTTAGAATCGCTTCTTTTTGATACATGTTGTAAACATCTCCATTGCGGCTTCTTCGTCGATGGTAAGTGAATATGTTGCTGTTGCCACAGGAAGCAGAAAATGTAACAGTGTATCGATTTATGGCTGCACAGTTTTCACAGGGTTGATTTTGTGGTGAAACGTGAGCGAGATATGAAGAAGGATATAGAAGGACTGTGAGCTTCTGGCATTAGACTTGGATAAGGAAGGACATAAATTTCATTTCTAGAAGGTTCGCTACATATTTAACTGGACTTTGCCCATCAAACTAGCGACATTTCCTACCATGACTTATTTACCATACAATCTTTTTTTCCTGTACATTCGTTTGGCTTGAGGACCCTTTAAACCACAGCACATGATGTGGCCCCTTATTGAATCTAACTGCCCATCCTAGAGCACCACAGCGTCAAAACTATGAATCCCTTCATTATGTCTTTGTCCGGACACCGTTAACCCTTTTATAAATGTCGGTTTCCATCGGCTATTATCGTCGTACGTTACTTGCGGATCCAGACTTGGCTCTTTTTTTTGTAATCAAAACTTGGACAATGGGCTCAGAGCCTTTTGTCCGGAACTCAGGATGTGCCCGTCAAGTGTTCGAGCTTCCCCTCGTGGTTCCGCCTGTGTGCTACATGAGCGATGAGGAATGTAAACTGTTTGTCAGTCAACATGTGTTTTCCCCTTCATGTACAGACTAAAGGGAGACATGCCAACCCCCCACCATCACCCCCCCACCCCCAACAGGTCCTCGAGGGCATCACAGCCAAAATGACCCTTCTATTTATACCGGCTCCGGAGAGGGATACAGTGCGGGCGAGGAGGCGCGGTATAGCCAGGTCCCGTTACACATGCCAGGGGGGATGGCTGGGGCGAACCGCAGGGGGATTCTAGTCAAAGTCAGACGGACTGACCTCGCCATCACCTCTGAGTGGGGAAGATACCGAGCTGTGTGTATGCGACGATGTGTGCACAGAGACGTTATCTGTAAGTGCTAACCGGGGGGCGTAGCAGAGCGTGTCGGCTTACTCGCGTTACGGTCGGACGGTGCAGGGGTCGGAGGGTGAACCGTCGTAGCCCTCGATTAGGAAGAACTTACAGATTTATTTGAATAAATGATAAAGAATGATGGTTGGTGGCAGCACTGTTGACTTCAAGTGATGGATTCAAACTTCACTCATGTTCTACTCTCTTGTCAACTAAGGGTTAATTTCAGAGTAATCGGTTCTTTTATAGACAAAAATGTTTGTTCATTTTAATCTAGCGACTGGAGCTCAGTTGTCTTTGTCTTCATCTTTGTCCAAAAAGACACTTAAAAACATCAGCATCATGCCTACTCCAAGTGTCATGTGGTCAACATATCTTACAGTGACTCAAGGGAAACACCAGGAAACTTAATCAAAAGCTATGTTTGAAAAAAAACAACCTATGACCATCTTGACTTCTTTGTAGTTTATTTTTAGCCCTGGTGCATTAGCTTGTTGCCACAAATGTGAATCTACTTTTTAAATACGAGCAATAGGCAAAGTCCAGGTAGAACATTAGTCATTAGTTAAGTGACGTTGTCTTCTTCCTCGATAATGCCAGAGAACCTTAACCTTAATGCAGCATTAGGAATTGTTACTTGTATAGAAACAGTCTGAAAAAACGCTGAATGACTGAATCTTTTTCAAGGTAACTTGTCGCACGTATAAATAATTCACACCCTTGCCTGTCACTCTGTGACTCAAGGCTCTTTATAAACATGTACAGGTGATTCAGAGCCGGTTCAAGCAGAGCGAGATGAACCCCGGGCGGCCCCCTCGGCCACGTCTGTAGAGTTAAAAAAAATGACCCCAATCATTGTAATGACAGGGCACACAGCAGGAGTCGCCCGGCGCTGCCAGCTGCTTCTCATCTCCCTCGCACGGTTTACAGTCACATGTAAAGGATCACACACATACATGCTTACTTACATGTGAACGCGCCACAATACGTTAAGGGATGAACAATGAGCGACTTTGTTTGTTGCAACAACCTTAAAATAATTTCCAAGAGGTTTATTTGGCACACTAATGGTGACCCTCGGGCGTGAAATGAAATGATTTTTACAATCTCTATGAATCTGAATCATCCCTTCAGTATATTTATACTTGCAGTTGTGTTGGTTAGACAAGATGTAAAACCCATATTTACACAACATTGATATCCTAGAAGGCCAAATTGGGGCGTAGATTTTTCTTTCTTGTTTCTACTAGAATCCAAAAAGAACATTTTTAAATAGGTTTTGATAGTATTTTTCAGTTTTCTTGCAATTGGTAAATGATATTCTGGTCCATCTTGAACCACCATGTGTGTCCTTCACCCAATAAGTAATCAATGCATCAAGTAGATCCTATTTCCTGGATATACCAATATATTCTCATAAGTGAGCGGCGGCTTGTCAGTGTTCTGTCACGACCCAGGCCCAGGAGCCACCCCTCGGCTCGGGCAGCGCCCCGCTGGTCTGCATCTGTCACTTGCTATATTTAGACGCAGCGATGTATACCATAATCTCTGGATATGAACTTTGGCTGACGGCTGTGGAGGGCGAGTTCAGGCAGACGGGCGTGAAGTAGGTGACGTACCCTTGCGGAACTTATCGCCTCCAGCACCGACCCGCTGGTGACTGATGTTCCTATTAGAACTAAATTTAATCTTGGTCAGCAAGAACACTGGCAGGTTACGAAATATCATCTTTAACCCTGTGTTTTTCCATGATCTTGAGATATAATACAGGTTTAAACAACTTCTCTGAGTTTCCTTTTTTCCCCATTTAAACTGTCAAATAGCAACCGTTTCGCTCTGCAATGATGGGTATTGCATCGGCTGACAGAGCCGATGTTCAATATTCCAAAAAGTGAACTTGTCAACCATGCACAGGAAAATACTGTTAATGGGACAGAACCGAAACCATGGGAAAGTCCAACTCCCAACTTAGAACATCTCAGAGACCCAACCCCCTTTAGGCTCTTGGACGAAAACGGCACAAGGTAGGACAGAAACTAATAAACACATCAGCATCAATGAGAAAAAGATAGAGGTATAAACAAAAGGGGGAAGAGTTTTGTGGTTTTAGGGAAGGGGGAAAGGTGGGAAGGACGGATGTGAGACAGTTTTATTGTGGAAAAAAGCAGCAGTACAGTGGTTCCCTAACCTTTTTCCTTTCTGCAGCCTCACTGTTCCACGAACAAAATCTTATTTTAATAGAAAATTCAATTCAACCAATTTGCTACAATCTCTCTGTGAGTTTAATTCTAAGGATTATATCTAAAAATGCTCTGGAAAAAAATCTTGCTTTTTTTGGTTTCTTCTAAATTGCCTCGATTTATCAACACTTTTCCCTTTAATTTCTACGAATCTGCAGGAAAAATAAACTGTCAAATGTGCAATATACACTTTGAAGTCATACTCTTGGAGTTTAAAGGACACCTACTAGATACCAAATCATGGTTCAAAATACTTCCTTTCAGTCAAACGTGAGGACAATTGCATATTTTGAGGGCCCTGATGGCTGGTGTTGGTGTTGTCCATAAAACTTAACAACACGATGATGCAGTGGCAATGAACAATGGTCCAGATCCACTTAAACAATTCCATCACTGATCCTATTACTGATCATCAATATCTGATGAATCAAAGATGATTCTGTAGATCTCTGGCTTCTTCGGGGTAAACGTTTGGGTTAAACCAACCTAATGTTTGCCAAGATATAAAAAACTATCTAAATATAATCCATTTATTAGATGTATTTTTATTCACAATCTTGGACCTGATGGGGGTGAAATCCACCATGTTCCCGTCGGTGACACAGGACATTAGCATTTAAAGCGATAACGCCACACATTAGGTAGAAAGCAGCAGCACCGGTCGGGGTTTGATATGCGCCCACGTTACACGACCATCTGCTCTCCATCACCATAAACAAGCACAGCCCCTATATCACTTCCACAAGGTCTGGGTTGTGCTCGGTCGCGGGTCTCTGGTGTAGATGCTGGAGAGATATACCCCAGGAACAGACTGTGGTTATGCAACGGCATTCATAATTCATTCCACAAACACAATATGGAGGCCACTCTGTCCCATATGAAAACACATGGCCAGATTAAGGCGGTGGAAGCCAAGAGGGGAGCGAGTGCATTCTGACAAAAGCCGGGGCCGACTCGGCACAGACTTTGAGTGACGGGTCTAAACTGGGCCGGACCTGCTTCTGGAGAGGCCTCTGCGATATTTCACACCTACGGTCTAAATCAGTTTCATGCCAGACGCACACTGATACAGGAAGTCTGCGCAACGTCACTTATGCAGACAAGCTGATAGAAGGTCTGGATGCAAAGCCCAGCGACTGTCGGTGATACACAAACATCGTATCGTTACGGATGGTGAAGAAGTTGTCGTTTTAAAACAGGTACTTTTGATTGAAGTACCAACAGATCGACAAAATCTATCCCAACATACGAGTCTGGATCAGTGTTCTCCGAGTACCACACCCTTCCTAAGTCAGGAACTTCTCTACATAATGTTATCTTCGTCTTCAAAAACAATCTGTCAACCCACAGAGAAAATGTCAGGTATCGGTATCAGATTGAAGGTACCAGTATTGAACAATTCCGACCCTAAGAACAGCAATTCTACAGACTGAATACATTTAACATCATCTTACTAAACTGTTCGCAATCATTCTGAGATTTTTCTCTTCAATTCAATCTTTTTTAAGATAGCAAACCTTTAGCTATTTTAATCTCAAAACATTAACAATAAATCAGCAACTTTTAGAAATGGTTAAATTCAGTATATAATCATATTTTACTCTCAACGATCGACAGTGCACTGTACTATCCGGTGCAATTTACTTAATTACGTCATTCATTCTGGTTGTACGTACTGATCTCAAATCGATTTTTATGTGGTTCACGGCGCACAAATTTGTACTAAGCAGCCTCACGACCGCTGTAGTTTTATTCGGCAAACTACAGCGTATAACTCTGTGAGGTGCCGTAGTATAACTCTGAAAGGCGCCGTGGTAGTACTCAGTAGTTATTAGGAGGCGTTTTTTTAACTGCCTGAGGCGGCGTAACATGAAATAATACTATGAAGCGCATCATGAGCTAATGCATAATTTGCAGTGTTCTCACCAGCGCCATTCCCCTATGCTGTGATTTCGATCCCCCTATGGTGTGAATTAGGCCCCGACTCTCAAGCGGCGTAGTGGAGATTTTCTTTATTTTCTGCCTTTATTTCACAAAATCTGTCCCTCAAAATGCAGGAAATAGTGTTTTAGAGTGTTCCAAATTTGCCGGAGCCCCCCCTACTGTACTGGCGGCGGCGCCATGTACAGGTTCCCCCTACGCTGTGAGAATCCTGACATGGTGAGAAATACCGTACTAACAATAAAATATATTGAATAATAATAATAGATATAATACTGAGACAAGAACTAATATATATTTAAAAAAAAAGTTAATGTGAGAGTAAGTCAATATATTTTGATTCATAGTAAGTAAGTAAGTAAGTATTTTTTATTTGTATAGTGCTTTTCGAGACCAGGGTCACAAAGCGCATAAACAATCAAAACAATACTCAATAAAGTATATACTTTAAAGGTCAAGATACAACTGATAACACAACAGGAGTTCCAGAAAATCAAAGAAAAGCCTGAACAAATAAAAACGTCTTACGATGTTTCTTAAAGGAGTCAGTAGACTCCATCAAGCGCAAAGAGAGAGGAAGATCGTTCCAAAGCTTAGGAGCAACAGTCTGGAAGGATTTCTCTCCTCTGGTACTGAACCGTGTTCAGGAACCATCAGTAGATTCTGATCCTCAGACCTCAGAGCCCGAGCTGGGGTGTAAGTCTGGATCAGATCAGTGATGTAAGGAGGAGCTTGACCATGAATAGATCTGAAAGTAAGAACCATCATTTTAAAGTTGATCCTGAAAGAAACTGGAAGCCAGTGAAGAGTTTTAAGGATCGGAGAAATGTGAGTTCTTCTACTTGAGCGGCTCAGAAGTCATAGGGGGCGCTTCATCGCTTCAACAGCCCCTCATCAGCAGAGTCTGAGAAAGTCCAAACTGCAGCCCAGTGGAAGCTGGATATACGTCTGTGGTCGGTGCATAGGAGGACTTTAATAACATCTGCACATGTAATCAGATGCCTGGCGCACACAGAATTCCAGAGCCGCGGGCAGCTGGCGACGGGTGAAGGCGGGGGGGAGACGTGGAAGGAGGGGAAGGGCGGCTGGGATTTGAGGTTACTAAGTGCACATGATACTGACAAGGCCGGGTCGAGAAGGTCGCTCGTAGTGTGCTGCGGTTTGGGTGGAGACAGGTACACAAGCCGGGCTTTAGAGCCGCGACACGTGAATGTGCTCTGGTGTCAGAGAAGTGAAAATAAACTGTGAAATGAAACGTTCGGACTTAAAAAAAGACTCAAATATATAAAAAGAAAGGGATTAAGAAGTAAGTTGCCTGCTGTTGAAGTTACTTATTGTTAAATACTCTGCTTCTGCCCTTGTGCTTGTCTATGTTTGTTGTTTATTGTTATTGTTTTAATGGTTTTAAATGATCTTACGCCATTAGAGTATAATTGAAAACAATTTTCTTATTGTACAAATGTGTTGATTTTAAAATGAGTTTCTTCTCGGTCAAATTACCGTGAAGTAGGAAATTAATATAATTATATCTGAAAGCAAGATGGAACAAGCAGATGAAAATGCCAAACTCTTCCACTCACACATTGGCAAGATTCAGAATCAATTCAAACACAGGTTCTTGTAGCGTCCAAACATGTGCTTTCCACAACATAAAGCCATATATTAACTTGTTGTTCTCTGCATCGATTGTAATGGCCCGGTCATAATTTTATGGCGGACTTATTCAAACAACGCATCCCAATGTGGAAACATTTGGAAGAAAATGTTTAAGCTTCGGTTCAGAAACGTCAAAACTAATCAAACTTACGTTCGGTTGGCGAACATCTGAGCGCTGCGATGATGTCACTTGTTTATGGCCCAAGTTCCTCCTGTGAGAGAGAAACTCTTGTTATTGACAAATGAGAGCAGAGCGTGTTGCTTGTATGACTTGAATATTCCACAAACTGTCACATTGAAACAAGTCGATGGATTTCTCTCGCTCAGTGGGAAGTTAGAAACGGTTCCAATGGGTTTACAATCGTTTATACTCGGGGGTTGTATAGCTCAGGTGCTGGAGAGGTCGGCGAACTATTCCAGAGGATTTTATTTCGTCGAGGAACACCCAAAAGAATATCTCAGGAAAAACAAAATTTATAGAGTCCTTTATTCTACTGGCTAAAAAAATAATCCTATGGTGTGTTTGGGGTTACACTAGAAATCGATACATCAATGTATATCGACATTTTACTGTATCGATATTCAACATCACTCTGTATTGATTGTTTTACTTTGAACCAAGTTTTCTAAAACATGCTTTTTTTTAAAAATAGATATTTTACAGTTTACAGTATAGTTTAAAAAAGTGTGTGTGAAATAAAATAATTCGATTTTCTTAAATTTACATTTCAAATGCAAATATTTACGGCAGCAAGATGGCTATAGTCATTCCCAGCAATGAATGAGGATGAGAGGATACCTAAGACTCTAAAGTAATTAAGTATCAAATTGTATCGCTTATTGAATCTTGAGATGAATATATCGCAACAAATCGTATCGTGAGCTAAATTTTTAATGTAGCAATTTGTATCGTGAGATAAATTCTATTGCATCGAATCGTATCTTCAGCTGAATATATCGTATCAAGTTGTATATATTGTAACATGTGCTAAATACATACTTTCAAGTCGTTTCACGTTTAAAAAAATAAAAACTCAAAACTTTGTGGGTTAAAAGCATTTTAGTGATAAATGTAAAATTGTGGCCGCTTGAAAAAAATAGTAGTTTAACTTGACAAACAAAATTTTGTGAGTGGGCGAAGACATGAAAGTATCATCGCTTCTTCTTCACCGTATTAACTGAGCTCAACAGCTCAACCCACAGTCTTGCCTGGTTAAGTAAACGTATTAGAAGAACACGTAACCCTTCGCCGCCCTCGCCACTGGCTCCTATAGCGCCTCCATGATACCCCCCCACACCCCCGATATAATTTCCACTGTAGTTTTGGCCGTGTACATGATTACCCACTCGCTGCACACAGTTTTGGCAACGTTACTAAAAGCCTCCTGGTGTGGTGTGCGTGGGTGAAGTGTGTTCATGTACTTGTGAACGTAAGCGATCATCCGCACATACGGCGCAGTATGTTCCCGTTCACACGTAAGAGGGCATGTTGAAGGGTATAATCAGGGAGAGCATTTGACATCGCCCCTGAGTGGGCGTCCAATACCAGAACCAATGTGGTGTTGGCGATCCTAATGAAACACAACAGCAACGGTGATCGAGCGGGATGCAAAGCTCATCGTCGAACCCGGTGCGGGGCGTCGAACAAGAAAATATCCTGATTTAAAGACAATGAATCTTCCACAAACCTAACACGTAACACTGAGAAGATTGTGGATGAGATGTGACAGTTGAAGGTTCTGCATCTTCTAAGAGTTTTGGTTCCCAGAACCAAAGCACCAGATCATGATGAAGAAATGGTTGCCACGGTAAAGGTGAGGTGATCTGGGAGGTAACTCTGGCAAATATCAAGGGATTAATGTATTCCTAATGAAAGTAATCATAAGAATACAACCGTCAAAGAACAATATTGTTGTTGCAAGGGGCCAATGATAGTTTTCTCCATGGACTTTACCCTTAATGAGATTAAGATTTGGTTTCTCCGGCACCATCTTAGGATGCCTCCTGGACATATTTCTCTGAAGGTCTGGGACCTTGAAAACATTGGAAAGACTATGTTCCCCAAATTGGCCTTGAAATGCATCGGTATTCTGGAGATAAGCTGTAGGCCATCTATTGTGAAGGCAAAGTCTTGCCCTCTTTGATTTGATGGCTGCCCCTAAAATATACCAGTGGATAACAAATGTTTTGAGTGGGCGGGTTCTTTACACATTCCAGTCAAGATATTTGTAGTATATATTGATAGTTGTCCTGAAATTAAGTCTGTTACAACCGGGAGCTCAATATATTGCATCGAATCATATCGTGAGCTAAATTTTTTTTGCATCGAATCGTATCGTGAGCTAAATTTTATTGCATTGTATCGTGAGCTAAATTTTATTGCATCGAATCGTATCGTGAGCTAAGTTTTATCGAATCAAATCGTATCTGGAGCTATATTTTATTGCATCGAATTGTATCGTGAGCTACATTTTATTGCATTGAATCGTATCGTGAGATAAATTCTTTTGCCACGAATCCTATCGTGAGCTAAATTTTATTGCATTGCATCGTATCGTGAGATAATTTTATAATGCATTAAATCGTATCGTGAGCTAAATTCTATCGCATCGAATCATATCGTGAGCTAAATTTTATTTAATCGAATCTTAAATACACGTTTCTCACATGTAGTTTTTATTACCATCAATTTATATTACTGCAAAATTCTCTTCTTAATCCAACTCGATGCATTAGCAAAGTAGCAAACACTTCACAGGTCGTAGTATTTCCTTAAATAGAAACCATTCCTTTAAATATGGTCGTCTCCAAACCTGTTGACCTTTTTTATGGGTTACTGTGGAAGCAGGTGTTGTTACGCCAGTGTGGGATCGGGGGGCTCAGTGGGGAAGGGGGGTTGGGGGGGCTAATCTACTAAAGAAGTCGCTGCCAATCAAAGAGCCCCATTCAGCAGCGGCTGCAGCTGACGGGTGATAATTCAGTACAAGGACGCTAATTGTAGCACGCGACGTGGCCTTGCCGGGCGGGGGGACTTTATATATTGTTTAGGACATTTATAATCACAGTGCAGTGCCTTGGACCGCTGCCAGCACATGTGTACTGAGTAACCCAACCCCTCCGGCCCTCCGAGAGATTCATGTCTGAGCTGTGCACTCGCTGCACTCTGTGTGCAAGTGTGTGTCTAAGAGTGTGTGTGTGTGTAAGCCAGTACAGTATGTAGATGACTCATGAAGCCAGAGCAAGTATGTGGCGCTGAAAGAACATACATCTCAACTGAAATAGTGTTTTTGCAAAATGTACACAAGACGAAATAGTGTTGAGACTTCTTTTTTTTTTTACTCTGAAAACCTATCATCTACTTTTATGTTATGTTATGTTAATGTTCCCAAGCCATGTTTTCAATGTTGGGTTTTTACCTAAGCCGGTTGGACAGCCTCTTAAAAAAGGTTGCCCACGTGACAAACGTACAAAACATTTCGATCGAGTATAAATATCCGGCGTGAGACAAAGCTAACAGGACCTGACAGGATTTCTTGGTCCATATATTTTCATTCACTTTCTGGCTTTGACTCCATCGGTTAGGTAAACACCCATAGATACTCTTGAAATGAAGGCCAACAAGCTTGTTATAGACCACAAGATACCACAATAAAGATATATATATCAATCAATTAATCAATGTACGGTTTGCTATATGGTTTCCTAATGTCTATCGTACCAGTGTAAAGCTCTCCCAACACTCATATGACCCGATAATTTACAATAGATCACGTGGCCACTGGGCCAAGAAATACATTAATGTTGTCATGTACACAATGTGGCCGCACAAACTTGGTGCCACTACTGTAGCTACATCAGTATAATATTGGTTAAAATGCACAGGAAGTTCCACAACTCACGTTGCAATACTTACTTCATTGAATTAACAACGTCTATAAACCATTAAAGAGTCCCTAAAGAGCATCTGAATAGTTTGGCTGGTGTTTTCCCTCAGAGATGCAGTGGAGAGTTGAAACAAACTAGAGTTTACTCTTTTATACAGGAAAAAACCAATTGAGGTCAACACGACCTTTGTAAGGACGTCAAGCAGAGAACATGGCGCGGACCCAACAGGAGGTAGAAAGGTGCAAAATGTTGAGGGTCCCAAGGACGGAGCCAGTGGTGTATAAACTGGATTTGACTGGATACAAAAAATTAAGGTTGCCCTGGAGACGACTATTCCAGCATTTAGGATTCTCCACACTGAATAGAATTATAGGTTGAATATGAAGTTATGAAGTTGACCTATAGGTTACTTTTCCAGGCTTCCTGATGAGAAAGGTGTCCGAAAAGTCCAAAAAAGTCCTGACTTTTAAGTCCTAGTTAGTCCGGTTTTGTGGGAGAAAAAACGTAAAATCGGACTTTGTGTTTGAACTTCTCTGAGGCTAAACCATGTATTTGTAAAAACGTTATCAACCCCATTAATTTCTAATAAACATAAACAAAATGGGAGGAGCCGATATTTCCAAAGGGTATTTTTTGATAGTCGCACAGTTGCAACACGTCCAACTGGGAGTGGAACGATTTTTGCTGATCCAGCAATTTTTCTCTCCGACTAAATTGCCTTGGCAACAGCACGAGCCAGGGAAATATATGAGCGTTGGAAAAGGAAAGTGGAGTGGGCGCAGCTTTTTATCTGGAATAACGCTTTGCTTCACAGGTTCAGGGACCGGAGAATCCGTCCCGGACAAAAGGAACCGACAGAGATTGTTCTGCTCAACTCGATATTTTCCCATTTCCTCCCACGGTTTCCAGAACATGGAAGATGGAGGTTGATCGATGACTGGCAACTGATACATCTTCAGTCGGACAACAAGAAATCCATCATTACACAAAAAAATAGTACCTTTTAATGTGTTAAAGGATTTTGACAAGGTCCCTAAATCTTAAATAACCATTTGTACATCAATGACTATATTTTTAAGGACAATTCTACTGTAAATGTGTGTTAAACATTTCAAAGGTAAAATCTTAACCCTATTTTTCTCCTTAAATATATAAATTAATTATCTGAATTGAATTAAATGATGTATCACTTAATTTGATTTGTCTAATAGTAAAGATCGACTAAGGATATTGATTAACCAGAACAGTCGCTGATCCACTAATACTGGAATAAAAACATCAAGTTCACAATCAAAGTAGACAGAAGAGACACAAGTAACGGTCATCTGTCCATCTTAAACAGCAGTTTCTGGACGTAGTTCTGATCACAGACCCAGAAAAAAGACACCATCCGGGTCAGCTCTATCTGCCTTAAGCAGGGAACACCAATTAAAAATGTTTTGTTGTAATAGCACTTGGTAATACCAACCTTTTCAGATTTTTGTTTTTGATTGAATAAAGGTAAAATTGTGTTTAATTTTATTTTTGTTCTTGTATATTTTGCTTGAATTTGAATTAGCAACATGAATTTGACTCTAAATGTCTGACACGACATGTTTTCTTTGCTTTGGCGCTGAAGTCAAAGACTTATATATAGAGAAGAAAAATCAAAAAGACGGATTGTTCCTGGGAAAGAAAAAAAAAATGGTTTGGTTCGTCATGGAGTCAAGAAAAACACCTTGACCTCAGCTCAGGAAGAAGAAATTCTGCAGTTGCCGTTCCTGGATGTCTGCAGGAAAATCGACATCATCCTTCACTAACACACACACACACACCTACACACACACCGATATTATGTCATTAGGGCTGCGCTGGGCGTCTCTGGGGAGAGGCTGTGGTTCACTGGGTAAATTACTTGTGACACTCCCAGCTGACGTCCTGATTAACACACTGAGAATAAAAATGGCCGCCTCAGTATTCAGGAGGGGTTCATGTTTCCAGAGAGAAGTTTGACTTTGTTGGGAAAAATATTTCTTTTCCCTTTTATTTGCATCGTTTGCATTGTTGGAAATATCCAATGTAGAAGGGTTTTGTGTAGTTTTGTAATTTTTTTGAAGTACGACTTTTTTAGCTCAATAGTTAAGTCAAAAATGTGGATTATTAGTATCGTTTTTAACTCACTACTTAGCAATTGGTGGATTTTTAACCGGTATCCCCAGCGCAGGTTGGTTCGGCTTTTGTTACATTTTTTTACTACAACATCGTAAAAAATTAAAAAACAACAAGTTATCCCCGTTAATAGTTCGAGAAGCTGACTTTGCTTCAATGTTTCCTATTGAATTCAAGATGGCGCCACAGATGGCTGCCCTGGTGGTTGGTTCCAATTATTTTTTCTATTACATGTATTTTTTTATTCTTTTATTCTGTTTTATTTATTATTTTGTCACCGCAAAAAAACAAAGTGTCCATTTTTTATGCTTGTAATGTTTCCGCGTAAATAATTTGACTTGAATTGAAATGATATCCCTTTAATGAAAGTAGTAAATAGATCACACACTCTACTCCACAGAGTACACAAACATGCTTCGTCTGTCGGTCCATAGTTAGTCCAAACTATATAATGAGTGGATTTCTATAAAGAAAAACTGTGAGGGTCAGATTGATTTGTCACTTGTTAGTTAGTGTTCTTTTGCACTGGAAATTATTTATTTGTGTGTTTTTTTTCTGTCAGGAAACAGCTTAGAGAGAGAGAAAATTGACCAAAGCTGAAAATTCAATATTAGTACTATGTGTAATGTTACTTTCTCTCTGTACAAATTCATCTGATAAAGGTAATCGATACTCAGCCATATAAACTCCTCCTACTAGCAAAAACATACTTTTACTTTCTCAAGTCAAATTTACTATGTTGAAAAGAACGTATAACGTTGATCATAGTGTATTTTTGAGCAACACTATATTCTGGAGATGGTTCCACCATCACATGTTCATGATGTTTCACAATGAGTAGAAATTCTTTTCCAGGTTAGGAATGAATTTGTCTAATAAGAGATTAACGTGTCTCGGATTCAAGTTTACATTATATGACAAGATAATACATGGTTTTCTTCTTTAACTTCCAACTACGAAGAACTAAAATGACACAAAACACAGTAGCATAGAAAACATTGTTAAGAGTCTTTGGGTTGGTTGGAGATCCATGATCATCTTCTTCTTCATTTATCTTTCAACAACATATTTTCTTGATCCAAACCTTCATCTGACTATCTGTCCTTTAAAGAAATATTCTGGAACTATTTTTCTAGATATATATTCTATAGAATAATGAATCACCTGATCCAAACAATAAAAAAAAAAAAAAAAACATCATCGTGGGAAGAATAAGTATTAAACTTTTTTTTTTAAATCTCACATTAAAATGATAAAGTTTAAAGATGCTTTAATTCATGGTATTTTAATCATATTTAACATATATAATGTGTTTTTTCTGGAAAATTATTTAGGTTGCTATCTTTGTTTATTCATTTAATTATTGTCTTTTTCCTCCTGTCTAATTTGAGGGTTATATCCCAGCTACACAGGGTCAGAGCCGGAACACCCTAAACCTAGCACGCCATGGAACTAGAACTTTGCAATCGATTATATCTTCAGCAAACATAATAAAAGCATTTCTTTCAAAACCATCTTCAAATTTTCTTTAAGAACAAAGATATTAGTGTGGATTAAAGACGGTAATTTTCAACGGATTTTCAGTTGTAGGTGTTTTTTTTCAAATGCTGTAAATAAAACCAACTATTTGGTGCAAACAGAAGATGATCTTGAAGCCGATAAGTCGATTAAAAAGAATAAGAAATAGTCGGTAGTGAACAAAGAAGTGCCAAAGTTTCATATTAATCCACTTTTATGTTGTAATATATCAATTATGAGACAAAATAAGTAGATTTTAACAAGAACGTTTAATACATTTTGTTCGACTGCTATTCAAAATTAACAAATTTACTGATTTTATTCAACGTGGAATAATAAAGATCGACACAATGACACCTTTATTTAATTGCATTTTCAATTAAATATTTTTGGACTTAAATAACGAAAACAAATTGAATTTTCCGTTGATTGGAAAATGAATGATGACTGTATTGCAAACGTTAAATGATAATAACGATGATTATAAATCAATAAATAACTGGACTTAGGAGTCAAATATACAACTGCTAAAGAATAAAAGGTTTAAATACATTTCACATTTCAATACCATCACACGAGGCATCAAATAATCTGCAAAAAACACGCAAAAAGGTGCAAATTTCAAGAAATCTGAATTCTGAGTTTAGCTTTTTTGGGTAAATTCCGATGAACTGAAATTGTTCATTTTACATAAAAACAAATATATTTTACCCTAAATGAATACGGTAAATATATTCTTTAAAGAAAAGACTTAATTTTTAATTTTCAAAAGTTCAAGTTCACAGTTCAAGGTCAAGGTTATCGTCAAGTTCAAGTTTTAAAAAACGTGGCCTACAAGATTGTTTCGACCGACTTTGCTAAAAAATACGTAAACTGACTTTATTCGGCTGAAAATAAGACATCGACAAATCTGACTTTAATTGATATATATACTTCTTTATACTAGTACTTAGATAGATTAGATTGAATGAAATATAATTTGTTATATATTTGAGGAACAAAATACGAAAAAGAAAATGCACCGAACACACACTTTCACACACGAACATTGAATTAATGACGTTAAATCCACGTTTCAGATTAAAAACAACTCATTTAAGTAGTTATTTCACACACACATCGGACTGAGAAGGTTTTTTAGATTCTTCTTTCTCTGTGTGTGTGTGTGTGGCAGAGTGTGTGTCCATGTGAAGAGTGTGTGTGTGAAGTGTGTGTGTGTGTGTCCTCGTGCTGTTTCACTGCATCGTGGCTGAGAACACAGAAATGTGTGATGGAGGGTTTTATCCAGTACAAATAGTCAGGATTTATATTCCCAGAACCACAACCCCGGGATGTCCCGCAATTGTCCAACCGTCGTCCAACTATCAGCCCACCATCGGCCCACCAAAATGGAAGTTTCCTGGGACCCCTGCCACCCTCCACCGACAAGGCCCGAGGGGCAGAGTGAGGAAGCAGACCCGGCCAGCCGACCACAGAGTCCACAACAGCAAAGATTTATACACAAGTATTACCCTCGTGTACATTATTTACCCTTAAATACACACACTGGCACATGTTTATGCACACACAATAACACATCTCCTGTCGAACAATCGACAATTGTTTTCAACACAGAAAAACTACTTGAATTCCCCCAAAAATACTCAGAAGGGGTTTAAAATTGACCCGTTTTAAAATCTATTTTAAAAAAGTGTTTTTGGTTTTATAATTAAAAAAAAAAGAAAAGTTTTTATTGAGAGCAAGTTGTTGCTCATCTTCATCGTCAATTTTTCTTTCTAAAATATGCTGCTTAAATATTTCTAAACTATTGTGATTCCTGCTGTGAACACAAAGAAATGTTTTTTTTAAAGTTAAAAAAATGTTTTTGGCATTATTTAAAATACTTAGTAATTCATATGATGCCTGTAAAAATAAACGCAGCACATAAGGTTTGTACAATAAAAAAGAAATAAAATAAAAATACAAATTTAAAAAATATATATTTAATCACTTAAATTTAGAAGGAAAAAAAAAAGAAAAATCTAAAATTTTCTGAAGGCTTTTTTTTTTTACTTTTGACAAATCGTTATGTTTTTACCGTCACTTTTTTACGAGCCAATTAACTTTTTCATTGAATGTGAAGAGTTTAATGTTCGCTTTTCCACAAAAAAGTTAAGAACTAAATACAAATGTCACATTTAGAAATATTGAAACTATTTTTAAATACTAATCAAATGCATTGAAAATGCAAAAATGTCGTTTTATGGATTCATTTATTACATTTATTGACCTTAAAAATAAAAGCTGTCTGTCTTTCTGTATTAAGGTAAAACACAAACGCCTTTTTTTCCAAAGTGCGTAATTCAAGTTTAATTTAGACAAATACAATCAATAAATAGAACCACGTAATTTTAATCATTTTTCTTGTTTTATTTCCTTTCATACGCAAGCGGAAAAAAACCTGCAAAATAATAATAATATATAAAACGAAGACAAGAGTATTGTAAATTCATGTTGCGATCTCTTTTAAAACGATATTCAGAACTTGTTGCACCAAAAATAACGTACGAAAAAGGAGAAAATGAAAAAAAAATGTTCTTAAAATCAAGAATTCATGAAACATTATGAAGGAAAATACATAAATATCAATATCGTACGAAACGATAAACTATAAGTTAATATATCATTCTTGCAAAACTTCAAAAATGATGCAAAGAATCCATTTTAAAAAATAAAGAAAAGTAACCCTTTTCCAAACTGGAATATTTTATATTTACACACATCGGCTCACGTCCACCACGAAGCTCCTGAACCGTCGTGGCCTTTTTGGATCCGAACCACAAACCTCCAACAACCTCCTCAGTTTTAGCAAAAAACATGTGAATAAGTTCCCCCCCAAAAAAGTTGTTCCCTCCGATTAAATAAAGTATACTTTTGAACATTATTGTCTTTTCCGGCCGTGAAGTCGCACACGGACACGCAAACAAACAGACAAAGTCATATTTTATTTTAAATAAATCAAAACATTGAGAGAAAGAAACGTACTCTTCGAGTCTTAGTCAGTATCAAGAAGTATATTGTTTAAAATAAAAAATGAAAAAGAACGTACCGATATTTGCAGGGCGACGGACGGTAGAACTCCGGATTCCGGATGCGAAACTCTTGCATCTTTTTTCCCCCTAGTTTCGGAGGCGAGAGGTTCCAGACTCGGAGGCTCCTTCTCTGCTCCCGACTCAAGAGTCCAAGTTCAAGTTTGGACGACAGGTTCCAGGAGCCGGCGAGGCCTGAAACAATAGGAGGCCATGAGGTCTGTCTGTCTGTCTGTCTGTCTGTCTGTCTGTCTGTCTGTCTGTCTGTCTGTCTGTCTGTCTGTCTGTCTGTCTGATGAACAACGCTCCAGTCTGGGTCGTGGAGACCCGATAATTCACTTCTCTATCTGCTCCCACATCCCCGACTAACAATCAGATGCCTTCACTCGAAACGAGTCTTGGTTCGGATCCCGATCGGTGGAACCATATTTCGACTCCTTCCTTTTCTTTTTTTCCTTTTTTTTAACATCTTTTGCTCCACGTTTTGGCACCTGTCCTGGTGAAGGAGTCGCTGAATGTCGCTCAAGTCACAAACCATAAAAAAAAAAAAGAAAAGAAAAAAAAAAAAGGTTCTATTCCCGATCCAGAGAGTGCGAGAAGGAAAACAAATACGAAAAGGAAACTTGTTGAAAAGTGGAAATCCGAGCCGAGAACTTGTTGCCAGGTTTTGTCAGAGCTGGACTTGTTGGAGGCAGAGGGTTAAAATCCACTGAGTGTGTGTGCGAGTGTGTGTGTGAGAAAAAGAAAAGAAAAAAAAAAAAAAAAAGCAGTAGAAGGGCGGGCTCGTCGGGGAGGCCCGGACAGTCGAAATAGCAGCAGCAGACTTTTTTTTTTTTCTTTTCTTTTTCCTCCCTCTTTCCTCCCCTCACGGAGCCGGAGTCTCCCCTGGTGTGCAGCAGCAGAGGTGAAACGTGGAGAGAGAGAGAAAGAGTGAGTGAGAGAAAGAGTGAGAGAAGAGAAGAGTTGATGAAATGCAAGAACAGCCGAAAACCGGCCACTTTTTCATCCGAGGGGACTGTATTTGTAGTGGGAGAAACGAGGGAGGGAGATGGAGACACAGAAGGAGAGAGAGAGAGAGAGAGAGAGCGAGAGAGAGTGGGAGGGTGGAGAAAAGTGGGCGGAGAAAGAGTGACACAGAAACCCACCTCTCGCGGCGGCTGCGCGGTGGACGCGCCGACACAAGGCATGCTGGGACACACGGATCAACTGGTGAAAGAAAGAAAAGGATCTTTGAAATATGCAGAAGTTGTGACGGCGTTTTCTTTTAAAATTATTAACGTCATCCTTACGTGTGTGATAAAACACACACTGACTCACACAGACTCACACACACACCTCCCACCTCCTCTATTTTGGCACAAACTCAAAAAACGTCTGATAAGCATTTTGTTTTTTTTGTTTTTTTTTTTCCTTGAGGAAAAACAGCTGCCGCCGAGCGACACGTCCATTCGGCGAAGCTTAAAAAACAGGAAGTGCGACGGTTCGAATCCCCGAAGACCCTCGTCTGTCCTCCATCTTGGCTCTTATCGATCCCCCTCTCTTTTTCTCTTCTCCCCCCCATTCGTGGCAGATTACTGTAAAGCTTTTGCAGCAAGACTTCCTGCCTCCATCGGCTCTGGCTTTACAAAAAAACAAGAAAAAACTGCTTCAAACTTTTACACCCCCCCTCCACCCTCCTCCTTTACTTCCTTGCTCGCTCACTCACTCCCTCTCCTTCCCTCCTTCCCACACTCGGCCTTGAACTTGAGGAACTCTGAGAGGAAAGAAAAGGAGGAAGGAGAGTTGTGAAGTAAGGAAGGGTTGATAAAGCGCTGGGAATCAAAGAGGAGAGAGAGAGAGAGAGGGAGCGACAACTTGAGGCAGAAGAATGGAAGAAAAAGAAAGGATCGACTTTTACTTCCCTCCGTGTGTTATGTGCCATTTTTTTGTCTTTTATTATTCTCACGCGTTTTCGCTTCGACTCGCACGAATTTTGTGTCCAAGATGGCGGCTGGCGTACGAGCTCCGGAGCCACCGCCCTCTTCCTCACCGGCACACACACACACACACACACACCAGAACACACACCAGAACACACAACTCTGCTCTCGAATTCGGCCATTTCGAAAAAAAACGCCACTAAACAACCACGCGGATAAACACAAGCGATAGAATAACACGATCGTTACGAATTGATGAATGAAAAACTGGCAGCGAAAGATGGAAAAATACAAAAAACACAAAGATATGCTTAAAAAAAAAGTGTAGTTAAGTCACGTTTAGGAACAGAACGTTCCAAACTGTAATTTAGTTCGTCCCGCATGAGAATGAATGAGATTCAATTTTCATTGATCAACGGTAACTTCGGACGGAGACGATAAAAAAGAAAAAACAAATAATAAACATTTAAATCCATCTCACAAAATGTATCAGCTTCATATTACCTGTTTAATCGGTTTAATTTTAGATAAAAACAAATAACAGGTTCATGCCTTTATCTCAAAACAACTGTTATAAATAAAAAATATATATTTTTACTTAATTCTTCATTTTTATCAAATTTTGGTTCTCGGCAATGAGACATTTTGACATATTTTAATTTGTTTCTTCATGTTACAGTCAATTTTTTCCTGACACTAGTTTCTCACACATTTCCTTTGTTTCAAGACACTGAAACACTGAAAATATAAATCCATAAAGATATTAACCCTTTGAGTTGTGAACAGAGGGTAAAAAAAAAGAAAAACGACAGGGCTTTTGTTCAACAATTCAAAATGGCCGACAGGACACGTCGACACTAAGATGGCGCCTCAATGGAGTCGATCCAGTAAGAGTTATAAGCGATAGATCATATCAGAAACGTGTGTGTGTGTGTGTGCGAGTGTGTGTGAGGCTTTCATGTTCTTCTTTCTGTTGGATTTATTTGATTATTTTTCAAATTTAGAAAATAATTGTCAAATATAGTAAATGATCTCGATGTTAAACACATTTTTAATGATTGGCAAGACACTGAAATAGTGATAAACCGTAAGGATATTAACCCTTGTGTTGTTAACACAAGGATGAAAAAAAAGGTTTCCTCCACCTTTTTTTAAGGCCCAAAAAATTTTTAAAACAACACAATCCCTGTAGAAACTTTAGAAATACTCAGCCTTAAAAGAATCAATTGTAAAAAGATCAATTTAAACAAGCAAATGAAGTCACATGACTTCCAATTTATCAACTTTTGACTCTTTTTTTTGTACATTTTTTTACTTCTTTCATTTTATCTATCGAATTCTTAACCCAGTTGAACACATCGTTGATCTCATAATACACATCAGTGAGTACAAATATTCAAAACTTAAACGTAAGATTTCTATTTACGGATTAAATACTGATCACATTCTCATAGATTCTCATAGAACTCAGCCAGGGCTGCTATAAAACTTGAAGCTAACGTTTGACAAACCAAGGATCAGAGACTCACACCCTTAAAACTACCTGAATTAAGACGTTGATTTGAGGAGAACCTGACCCAGGACCTGAGGAAGATTTTCTTAATCCTGGGTCAGGGTGAAATAAAGGCCTCTCTTCTATAAATGCCTATGCAGTGAGGGAGGTAATTCAACTTTACCCAGAGACAACACAAGGGATACCACAAACACATTAGTTTTCAGGCGTTAGGGTCACCTTCACCCGGAGACAACACAAGGGATACCACAAACATATTAGTTTTCAGGCGTTAAGGTCACCTTAACCTAGAAACAACACAAGGGATACCACAAACACATTCATTTTCAGGCCTTCAGGTCACCTTGACCCAGAGACAACAGGTTAAGCAAACAAATAAAGATACTACAGACTCATCATCAGGAAACTGAGAATTGCGTCCAGATCTTGGTTCTGAGGCCCCAAAAAAGTTATTCTTCCGACGAGCGAGACCCGATGATCCAGACTAAGCCGTGCACGTGTCTAAACAACTTCTCTGTTACAAGCGAGGCCTTTGAGGGCGACCCCCTTGTCAGAGGGGGGGGGGCAAAGGCCGCGACCCCGGGGTCAAAAGCGTTAAGACGGGAGGACGAGCGGGCGCATGGAGCATTTAACGGCTATTTGCTTTAAGAAGGTAAAGATTACCAACACATTGGCTAATGCTCATGAGGGGGCAGAGGGGGGGGGACTCATGGGACCACGCAGCACATCACGTCTTATTAACACAGACTAACCTTTGACCTCGGGCGCTCGACCGTGACCCGCCACTTTCTCCTCCCGCCTTGTCAAACACGCGCCTCTCTCAGCGCCGCGTTAACGGGGGGGTGGTTTTATTGTGGCGCGGGTCAGTCAACTTTATTGACAAAACACTTGCTTACGGACGCGACACCGCAAAGGACGACACGCGGTTAAATACGTTGATTTACATGAGTAAAAACATGCTAAAATCAGAAGAATTCATACAGATTTCTTATCATTTCTACACTTGTTATCCTTAGAGATCAACCTGATTCGCAGGCGATTTCAAATCAAGCATTAGCGTGATGGATTCTAGGAACGAAAACCAAGTTGGGAAAGAAATGATGCTTGAATTTCAGGACAGAAATCTCGAGATAAACTCGTCCTTTTTTTGATCAGGCATGTAAAAGGTTGTGGGTCCTAGTTTGTGATTCTTTTATTAGGTTAAGAATTTTTCTGATTTTTCCATCTTCAGTAAAACAACAAGTAATGTATAAGTAACTGTGCGAGCCGTTGATTATTGTGGCGTAATTTTTAAAAATCTCAAAGTACAATCATTTAATTGATTTTATTGAAACACAATCCAAGCTTTACTTCAGACAAAAGTTACTCTTTCATTAGGAATCTTGACGATGACACGATTTATTTCACACATGTAGTAAAAGTGCAGTTGGCTTTTCTTCAGGTGCTACATTAGTGCCTGGTCTTTATTCTCGTTTAACTTCTACTAACTTTTATGTAAATTATATATTTTTTAAAAAGACTGTTCATGTTTAAGTTCTGTTAATACAATTAATTTATTGATTAATAAAAAGATAATTACCAAAATGTATATATATATATAAAGTTGAAACGCGTATATTAAAAGAGTCAAAAGTTGATACAAGAATTAAAAAAATAAAGAGTTTAAAATGATCATATCCATGACAATGTTCTTTTATCATTTACTCTGATACACATATATATATATATATATATATATATATATGTGTGTGTATATTTTAAAGCCTTGACCCACTGTGCTAAAAGAAGTAAGTAAGTAAGTAAGTAAGTAATATTTGTAGAGTGCTTTTCCAGACCAGGGTCACAAAGCGCTTAAACAATTAAAACAATAGTCAATAAAATATATACTTAAAAGTAACGGTAGAAAATAAATGAAAAATAAACATCTGAATACATTGATATATATGTATATAATATATAATGATGGTAAAAAAAAAGATGTTAATATTTCAATACATGGTTGATGTTTATTGTTTAAAAGCAAAATTTTGATCATAAATCTCTAGGTATTTATATTGAATATATTTTCATAAAATATATTGTGTGTCTTAACACAAACACAATAAAACAACGTCATTACAACCCTAAAATAGAATCTATGAACAATCTTTAATTTCCAGTAATTAAACAAAGTTCATTTATTATTTATCAAGTCATTATTATTATTGCTGTGTAACTAGTCCATCACGAGTTACATTATTTTTTACTGTTAACTATTATCTGTTTATTTAAACTGTATTTTAAATACACATATACACACAACACAAACACAAATATGTCTTTATGTGTGCAGACACACAAGTGTGATGCAATTTGATAGAGTCTTACTAGGTTTTAAACAAATTGTAGTAACACACTCACACACATGGACAAGCATCATCTCACACAGAAGCACACACACAAAGATAGAAAAACGTCCTACGAACAGGCTTTTAAGACACATCGATATTTGACATTCGGATCCACGTGTTTCGTCCTCAGATCATAAAATGGCGGCGGGAACCATGAGGTCACAAAATGGCGGACAGGACACGTCATGGTCGCGCCAAGTGCGCCTAAGATGGCGCCGCATCGAAATTTATCAAGAAAGAGATTTTTATCGATCGTTACAGAGAATTGAAGGAGTCCTGTCTGTGTGTGTGTGTGTGTGTGTGTGTGTGTGTGTGTGTGTGTGTGTGTGTGTGTGTGTGTGTGTGTGTGTGTGTGTCTGTGTCTGTGTCTGTGTCTGTGTGTGTGAGTGCAAGAGTGTGTGAACAGGTGAGACTCGGACCCACATGTCAGAGAACGTAATTTTGTGTTTTCTGTGTTGGATTTATTGATTATTTTCCAAATCTATCACATAAATGTCAAATACAGTCAATGATCTCGATGTTGAAGTCATGTAAAATAATTCAATAAATCATCAGATCATCTTTGTTTGCTGTTAATATGCATAATCACTCTTTATTTAAATATAAACTAACACGTTTGTATAAATAATAAGTGAATTTTTTGAGTAAAAGTTTTACTTTGAACTTTAGAGAGAATATATAATATTAATCTATTTTATTCAATATATTTTAAGCAACCTTTAACCTTAGGCACCATTTTATATAAACACACACAGTATTTCCAAATTATAAAACAACACAACAATTAAATATAAAATCTCTTAATCGGCCCAAAAAATATGATGAATTTTAGCGTGTGTGTTGTTAAAATATAAAAACTAAATGAAAATAATATTCAAGTATGAGGTAACACAACAATGTCGGGTTAAAAGTCGACACTGACCAACCGCACCCTCTTTACAAATAGTCAAAAAAGCGAAAATGATGATTCTGCGCTTCGTATAACTGAGCGTATTGAGATTATAGTCGACACGACTGTCAAATATTGGACTTTATTTTAAATTCTAATGATATATACTCAACGAGAAAACACTGCGTTTATCAATCGAACTGTACATTTCTTGTTGTTTTTCACCTCCACTGTCTGTTCCTGTGTTTCCCCATCAGAAGATTACATAACATGCTGCAAGTCTTTTGGAAAAAAAAAACACAGAATATTCTGACGATGGTCATGAAAACAAAACAAAAAAGCACTAAAACTCGACAAAAGAACTGACCTGATTTTCCCAAAGAACCCCCCGATGACGAAGACATAGTTTGAGCGACTGCCGGGATCTGACTGCACAAACTCCAAGTACTCTGACTGCAGAAACTTTTTCCTTTTTTTTTTGTGTTTTTTTTTTTTTTTTCAAAGTGGGACGCACCCCGGCTGCACCAGCAACTGCTGCCTGGCAGAACCAGAGCAGCCAGACTGAGTAACCAGAACCTGGGGTGGCGTCAGTGGCGGGAGGAGAGAACAGCAGCTGTGCAACACCAGTGTTTGAAGCAGCCGGGGGGGAAATAAAGTCACCAAACTAGGCCTTTGCAGGTAGGTTTTAACCAAGTGAGTCGACACGTACCGACAGGTTTCCTTTAAAAGTGTCTTCCAGTCGATCCGTTGCAAACACTTTCATACGCAGTGCCCCTCCCTGATCCCACCAACTGGCATAACCAGCCCTGAAGTACGCCCTTCACCAGGGCTAGTACCTTAAAACCATATTCACCCATTAATAATGAACAAGAAGCTCATAAAAATGTAGTTTCACTCTTCACTACTAGAGCAGAGTCAAATAAAATGATTCTATTTTTATTTACAATTAACAGTTTTATTTAACTTTTAAGTATATATTTTAATGAGTTTTTTTTTTTTTGATTGTTTAAGCACTTTGTGACCTTGGTCTAGAAAAGCGCTATATTAATATAAATTACTTACTTACTTACTTATATGTATGTGTGGGAGTCAGGGAGGTCGTTCGACTTTAACCAGAGACGACACAAGGGATACCACAAACACATTTGTTCTTGGGCCTTTTGGTCACCTTGACCCAGAGATTGCACAAGAGCAAAGCTGATGTTTGGACAAACATTTTTTTTTAATTTTTTTTTTTATAGATGTAGCTTAAGTAACAATGAAATCCTGTGAGATCCGACCAGCTTCTGAGGACGAGAGGATACAGTGAGACCAGCAGCTTTTAAAAGAAATGTTTGCTTTTATTTGTTTTAAGGCAAAATATGACCAGTTACGACTTCGTCAAGAGTCATGTGGTCTGTATATTCTGCAACACCAGAGTCAAGTACTCGACAATACTACACATATATACTTGTTATTACAGTATCACGATATATCGTATTGCTGACCCTGTATCGTGATAGCTCTGATCTAAACCATCACCAGGACCACTATGATATCAACAACTGCCAGAAAACGTAACATACTTCATAATTACTTCAACAAACTAATGCCATAACTTACTAAGTAGGTGCTAGTGAGGTCAGCTGACTGTTGCTATGGCAACAAATATAGTAATTTATTCATTATGTTCCAAACACATTTCCTTACTGGGGTCACAAGGGTAAAGTATATAACGTTTAAGGCATCAACATTACAATTCAGAGAAGAGAGTGCAGGAAGGGTGGAAAGAATCACTTACAAGACAATTAAAAGCGTTTTCAAGACGTGAGGTTTAGAGTTAAAGATTTAATAGCACCTTAAGTGAAGATACGGAGCTCGCCATTGGTTGGATCATGTATGTCTTCATTGTTCTTTTACTGAACATTATTTTAAAAAAAAATTGGGTAACAGTACTTTTCGGTCTATGAAGTTCATCGGATTATAAAGCAGTATATCAATACGTCTTTTTTTTTAAAGTGCACCATATAATAAGGTGCATTTAACTTGTCTAGCTTTGTAGTATTACTATTATTTCCCTGTCTAACCAAAGTCATAATAAAATATTTTGAAACATTTAAAAAGTGTGGCTTCTTAGTATTACTCTGCGAGACTCTATGGTATTACTGTGAGGTTCCACAGTAATACTATGGTGACACGGGCTGCAACTATGTAGTTTAGCAACATTTTTGAGAGCCGTGTATCATGTAATCAGTTTTGAGGTCAGTAAGTAAAAACAGAACTAATACATAAGGCTTATAGGTCCATTTTTTAAAAGTTTGACTCTTTTGTTATCTCAGGGTCAAGGTGACCCGGAGAGCCGATAAACATTTTCCCTGTCTTACCAAAGTCATATTTCAATGACAGATTCTTCGGTTTGAGGCAAGTTAAGTAAAAACAGAATTATTAAATAAGGAACACAGGACTATAAACGTCGGATAACTACAGGAAGGACTTTGCTTTAATGGGATTAAGAAGTATTAGAATGGAAACCGCTAGTTCAGCTTCATAAAAACAAGGCTAAAAATAAAATGATGAGGTTTTTTTTTACTTTACCAACGCTGCTCAGTCATTGGCCGACCTCAGAGATTCAGAAAGGAACGTTGCTTAAATAAAAGACCTGAGTCTATTTACACTCAAATGAGGTTGATGCAACTCAAATACAAATTTAAGTTTCTTGGCAAAAATGTTTACACAATTAAATCCAGTAATATATTACATCTGATCAACAATCTGTGAATCCAGGACTTCCCGTACCATTTTCCTGTTAGCATAACATAGCTAGATTGACCATTGGATTTTCAAACGCTAGTCTGGAAATATGAATATCCAACACGCAGTTTATCTAAATCTGATATATATGCAGGGAAACCGATCTCGGAGCCATGAGGCTCTGAAAGACAGTTTTATTGCCAGCACGTTTTAAGCGACTACCTTTCTTTTATTTATCCACGTTAGTCTCATTGAGATTTAAATATCTTTTACAAGAGAGACCTGGCCAGGATGGACAGCAAAACACAGGTAAACATAAAAACAATTACAAGTTCAATATCATGTGTAATAGTACAACATAAGAAAACAAGATTACTGACTAAAAACATTCACAATTTACGATGGAGTCCGAAGTCAAATTCCAGACAACAGCCTTAAATTCGTTAAAAACCTGGCTTTGTTATCTTGGGAACTCCAACCCCGAGGTAAAAGAATCAATCGATAGAAGCATGACATCATTCACAGTTCATATTGATTTGACAGGCAGATTAAATCTTGGCCAGAGGCCATTTTTACAAGATGTTTTGTTCCCAGAAGCAAATCAACGAGTATGATTTTATATTGAAAGAACTGTTTTTGAGTATATAAAAAAAGGCAAAGCCCTTTCTGTAGTTATCCGACAATTTTGTTTTATTATTTTAGACACACTCATTTATGTACTAGATTATAGTTGTTTTCTTTGGACTATTAGGTGCACTTAAAATCCTATAACCCTTGTGTTACCTTAGGGTCAAGGTGAACCAAAGGCCTGTAAACAAATGTGTTTGTGGTATCCCTTTTTTCGTGTTTGGGTCAAGGTCAACGTCCTCCCTGGCTTCCATAAACACATATGCAGTGGTAGAGGTTCTCGCTGGAGAGTAAGTAATTATTATTAAAGCGCCTTTCTGGACCAGGGTCACAAAGCGCTTTAACAATCAAAAACCAGAGGGATTAATAAGTCGATCTCATATTTATATATCTTGAGTCAGCTCTGTTATCTCATGGTGCTATGACCACCATGGACTGATCCGTGTCTGGATTAAGACGATTTAATCTTTTTGGTATTATTTATCCACAAACGCCAAAATGTCCGTGCGCCAACTAATCTCTTTCAATAGTGTGAATTTACCCTTTTTTTTTTGCATGATTTGAAGGTAGGTTTTAATCCAAATTAGAGCTCTTTTACTAGAATAAAAATCAAGTTACAGTTACTTTTTTAAAAGTACTCCAAGGTTTGGGTCTCCAAACTTTTGCCTGTGAGGGCCAAATAACTTTGTAACAGAAAACGATCGCAAAGGTGACTAAAAATGTGATGTTTTCCAATAACCCACAGAGAAGTGTATACTGTATTTATGTCATGAGGTCAAAGATCATCTTTAATTTGTATTTATTTCTATTAAACATTATAGTAATCTAAATGTGATTTAAAGTTGTTTTTTTTTGTTTTAGGACCTTGTCATATTTGTGAGTATTTATTGCGCTTAAAACATGTTAAAGTAAATATTTTGGGGAAAAGAAAAAAAATGCTTTGTTTGTTATCAAAAGTTATATAAAAATAATAGTTTGAACATTAAGCTTGATTCTATTACTTGATTTTGTACTTTTTGCTACTTTTATTTTTGCTTGATGGCCCTGACAACAACAGCCACTGTATAAAATGTGTTCCCTCAGAAAATTGAGTGAAAATAACGACCAAAAACATACAGTCTCGATTTATATTTAACTACTCTGAGAAATAATTTACTACCTAAAAATCTGTGGTTCTATATTTTTGTCATGCACTGTATATGAAATCAAAATCTAGATGTGTCACACCTTGCTCATAGAGACTATATTCTACCCTTAATAGTATGATAATAACCAGTTAACAAAACCTTAATTACTGATTATTAACAGGAAATATAGAAATAATTAAAGATTACATTTTGTGAAAACAGGCTTCTATCTATTTAAGTACCACCAGAAAAGTAATTATTTATTAATAATGCTGTCTCTTTTAAAGGAAAAAACTAAAATATAAAAGTATTTATATTTATATCATCAACATTTTTGATGTTATAACCATTCAAAGACTTTTGAATTAAAAATGAATTTTTCAACTACAAATACTTATTTTTGAGTCATTAGGATGATATTAATACTAGTATATTCTGTTTTTTTATCCTTAAAAATAGACAGCATTCTTAATAGTGAATGACTTCTCTCATGGTACTTCAACCCAACATGGGATACATATAGAGAAGTTAGTTTTAAACAAAGTTAATCTTTAATAACTTCTTTATATCCTGTTTATAATCATTAATTAAAAAGTAGTTCCGAGTGAACGCTTTAATATCAGCTATTAAGGTAAAATATAGTCTTAGGATGTGAGTTAGTACTTTATGATGGTTAATATATGGCTACTTTGCTGTTAATACACACGGAAACAAGTAGCTTATTATTGGTTATTATGTGTTCACCATTCTAAAGTGCAACCCATTTTTCTGCTTTTTCAATTTTTTTGTATCTTGTAAAAATCCCAGTTACTCCTGAAAGTATTTTACAAAGTAACTATAGTTGTTTGACGCAGTAATCTAAGATAACAGATCCTGAATTTATTTCCTTCTTCCAGTCAAATTTGATAAACCAGTTGTAAAAGGGTTGGATGGAAGCAGTGGGATACAGCAGGTACCCATTAAACCGCCCCATGTTTGTTTTTAAAGGTGGAAGTAAATCAGGATTAGCGAGTGCAAGAACGGGGAGGGTCCCTAACAAGTCCCTGCGCTGGCCATCGTTTCTCTTCAGCAGGCTGGAGGTGTTGACAGCCTGTGGGAAACAGCTATACGTCAGCTCCTGACCCTTCACACCAGCTCTCAGAGTGCCGGGGTCACGGAGGGGACACAGCAGGGCAACCAGAAGTCAAACGTATCCTTCCCCTGCTGATGTGGTGCTGTGACAGCAAGACCGGCTCCAGGACTTTCCAAGGTCCACACGTCTGCTGCATCAGGAGTGTTTCAAAGGAACTGCTGACGTGGAAGTCAGTAGTATTACTCCGTAAATCGGCTTAGTTTTACTCAACGAGTTTCTGAAGTATTATTCCAGGAGTAACAGTAGTAATGCTCCAGGAGACATCGTTGTATAACTCCTCAAGTCACTGTAGTAGTACTCCAGGATTCACCGTAGTATTACTCTGCTAGTCACAGTAGATTTACTCCAGGAATCATCGTACTAATAATCTCTGAGTCACTGTAGTATTACTCAGCGAGTCACCTTAGTATTACTCTGGGAATCACCGTAGTATTGCTCCATGAGTGACCGTAGTATCACTATGGGAATCACCGTAGTATCACTCCGTGAGTGACCGTACTATAACTCCAGGAGTCATCGTAGTAATAATCTCAGAGTCACAGTAGTGTTACTTAACGAGTCACCGTAGTATTACTCTGGGAATCACCGTAGTATCACTCTGCAAGTGACGGTAGTATAACTCCAGGAGTCACCGTAGTAATAATCTTCTAGTCACTTTAGTATTAATCCAGGAGTTCTGCAGTATTACTCAGTGGGTCACATAGTATTACTCTGTGAGTCACCATAGTATTACTCAGTGGGTCTCCGCAGTATTTCTCAGTGAGTCACGGCAGTATTACTCAGTGAGTCACCATAGTATTACTCAGTGGGTCTCCGCAGTATTACTCAGCGATTCACCGCAGTATTACTCAGTGAGTCACCGTAGTATTACTGAGTGGGTGTCTGACACAGTACATACTCTAGTTTTAATGGCAGACCTGGAGCCTCTGCCTGACAACTCTGCTGAGCGACGAGGCCGAGGGGTTAAAAGGCACCAAAATTAGAGGGAGACAAAAGAATGGGCTCAGACTGATGTCAATTCTCTGTGTACGGACGGAAGGCGCTGGCACAGAACCAACCACTAATGCCCCTTAAATGTCAACCACTACAGCGAGGAGGGGGCGGGGGGTAGGGGGGTGCATTCATATTTCAGGAAGACAGATGCTATAAAGCCGGCGTAGTGCGGGCGAGGACACAGGAGGCCGTGAAGGAGTGGAAATTAAAGAGAAAAGATTGAGTTGTAGCGTTGATGGACCCATCATGGTTGTCTCTATTCAACAAAGTTCTGTCTCACTCACTCCCTCTGCAGATGAAAATCGGGCTGGCGGGGGTCAAGGGAGGGGTGTGATGGGGGTTGGAGAGAGTGATCTTTTTCTTTTTCTTTTTTTTCCAGCGGGGTGAAAGGCGGACGATCATGTGTGCAGAGCTCATGACAAAAGGGTCTTTTATGTGCAGCGTATGCAGATAGAGGAGGCTCCTTTGTGCACAGATGGAGATCCCATGCCTGGGTCTGCCTGCGGCGGCGAGGGGAGGGTTTGGAGGCGAGGGGAGGGGTGTCTCTGGCACTGAGTGCCATCACTGTGCAGGGTTGGGGGAGGGAGCAGCCGACCCTGGTCTTGCCAGGTTCATGCACCGGGGGGGGGGAGGAGCCTGAGAGAGGAGAGACCGGTCACTCCAGGTCCGACCCAAACACAACTTTTCTACAGCTGTGTGTGTTTAGTCGTGTTAGACTCCATGTATTGTTAGTCGGTCTTTGTTTCCAGAGGGACGTTTAATTTTGTCTAATAAAATACAATAAATTATTTATTAAAATTATTAATTATAATTATTTTGTCATTACTGGTTATTATTAGAGATTTAAGTTGGTGAAAAATATTCTTTTCCAGTGCGTTTTCCTGCCTATACCATTGAAAGAATCAGTCGAAAATTGTTTATATATGTTTGAAAACATTTATATTATACTGTAATTTATATTATACAGAATAAACTAAATTATTTAAGGACTAAAGGAAAACTATTAAAACAAACCTGTCATCTACAGCAGGAAATCAGAGATATTTTCTACCAGATTATCACAAATACACTCCAAATAATTACAATAATAAAAAATAATTAAAAAAAGTACATTTGAAATGTCCGGGAATCAAACCGGCGAAATCTTTTGTGGTTAATTTGAAATAGCGAGCCGATCATAGAGACGGGTAGCTAAAATAAAAATAAAACTAAAATTAGAAATACTATTGAAATGTATTCAATTAGTTTTTATGAATGTCTAAAATGGCGTCCTTGGGAGGGGATACTTTACTATGACGGCTTTTCGATAAATATAGCTCCCACATAGAGGAAATAAACCCGATAATTTGAACTAAATTGTTAACCCTTTGTTATCTCAGGGTCATAGTGACCCGATAGCCCCGAAAACAAATGTGTTTATAGTATCCTTTGTTTTGCTACTGGGTCAAGGTGACCAGATAGCCCCGAAAACAAATGTGTTTATAGTATCCTTTGTTTTGGTACTGGGTCAAGGTGACCGGATAACCCCGAAAACAAATGTGTTTATAGTATCCTTTTATGTTGCCTCTGGGTCAAGGTGACCCGATAGCCCTGAATACAAATGTGTTTGAAGTATCCCTTACATTATCTAAGGGTCAAGATGACCCGATAGCCCCGAAAACAAATGTTTGTATTATCCCTTTTTTATCTAAGGGTCAAGATGACCCAATAGCCCCGAAAAAAAAAGTAATTTTGGTAAAATGTTGTTTGAAATCTACAGAAGGACCTGTCGAGACTCCAGGAAGAACGGAGGGTCAACATGGGTGTCCTGCAGCATCTGGTGGACACCTGTGACACTGCAACCTGCAACAACACTCATAATTGTTGCAGGAAATCTGGGACGGTGTGTTTCTGACCTTCCAGGCTCCGGCACTGGAGCCACGAGGGGTGTTTGATGTGGGGGAGTGGTCTAATCACTCAATCAAACGACAGCATAAATAACCACCAACAGCCACCGACCATAAAAGTGTCAACACCAATATGGCCGAGCAGACAGAACCTGGTTTTGAAGCAGCGAATCCAGTTCAGCCAGCGTTCATAACAGTTTTAGCAAAACTCTTGCAACCAAAAACAGGCCTAGTTACTATGAACTCTGAACTTTAACTTCATTTTTAGAGTTTTTGTAGATGCTTTTAAAGTTCTACTAAATAACTATAACTTAAAATTAGCAATGAAATGAAATTTAAGATGACTGAGGACGAGAGGATAAACCGACTCCAGCAGCTTTTAAAGCTGATGTTTGGACATATTTTGGTTTGAAAACAAATAAAAGCAGTTACGACTTCGTCAAGAGTCAAGTACTCGACAATACTACAAATACATCCTTGTTACTACAGTATCACTATATATCATATTGTGATACTCAAGTGTAACTATTACAGCTAGGGTTGCATTAATTCAAGTTTTCTTGGCTTCTGTGAGAAAACACTGATCATGCTTTGAATAAAAAGCAAAAATGAAAAAGAGGAGTAAAACGAAAGTACATAGTAGGTGTTTATTTAAATAAATTGTTCAAAGGTAAACTAGCTTTTTGAGAACATAAAGCAAATACAGTTAAATTGACATATAACAGGCAAAAAAAAAGATGGTTTTATACAACAATACAGTAAAAAATAAAGTTCAGATGAAATAGCCTTGAACTGGAAGCTACTCTAAGGGTTAGGCGAAGGGCTACCGTCAGTTATTGAAATAACTTAATATGAATTATTATGGATAATAAATGATATTACTGGAATAATCTGATCGCATTATTAAATAATAACAGATGGAGCAACAGGAGAAAAACACACAATAAGAAGGTTATTGTGTGACTTCTTTGGGGGCACAACTTTTTTGAACCCTGATAGAAATAAATGTGACCACTTCCTGTTATTTTTGATGGTTTAATACAGGTTTAATACTGAAAGCTGAACAGCCGACAAAGCTAACTTCTTGTTGTCCGTCTTTCAACCAGCTCATCTTCTCTTAATGCTTCTTTAGGTGCTTCCTGAAGTTCACGGTGTTGAATCTCTCCTCGTCTAAACAATTTGACATCAGGACAAACATAGACATTTCCTTGATCAGCTACAGCGATCAAACCTTTTCACCGAAGCATCTTTTCGGACCGATACCCTATGATAACAACTTTTGCTTTTTCCAGGAGATTCTGTGATGTTTCGGGCCAAGGTGGACTTGTGGAACTCCATTGAATATCCTTACACTTTTTTTTGCCATTTTAGTTTTAAATGGATCAGGAAAAGCAGCTCCAAGAACAAGGACATGATTCTCAGCCGTTAGGAAAAACGATTTAGTCTCAGCCCACGGTCGGGGTTAGCGACGGGACAAGCAGGAGTGGAGTTGTGCTTTCTTTTCCGAAGGACCTGAGAAGGGGTTACGTTCTCGTTACCGCTCTAACCGAGGGAATTAAAGCGCCGAGGAATCACCCAGAGGACAAGATTCGAAAGGACTTCGGTGGCAATTAGTTTTTCAGCTGGGAGGAGACCACAGGGCAGACCCTGCAACGGGAGACTCTTCATGCCAGGAAAGCTTTAGGCACAGCTGAGGCAAAGGCAAGTCTGGACCGACTTGAAAGGCGAGTTCTACCGACTCATTTGACAAATGTTAAATGGTCGAACAAACCAGAATTATCGAGAACATTCTGCCCAGACGATGGAATGCTGACGACGCTTCTCAACAAAGACGAGTCAGTCTTTCAAGAAACTACAACTGCTGTTGGCGATCAAACTACAGCATCGTGGCTTCACGATTTAATCTAACGGGCCTCAAATCTACATCCATTGTTTTTAAAGTAACTATGTTTGGATTCTACAGGATAATTAAAAAAACAAAAAACATTTGAAAGAACGATTAGAGGTGAGTATTGGCAAGAATCTGGTGATACGTATCACGATACAGTGACAATGATACGATATATTGCGATGTAGTGATGCAAAGAATACTGAAAGAAACTGGCAGCCAGTGAAAAGTTTTAAGGATTGGAGAAATGTGAGTTCTTCTACTAGAGAGGCTCAGAATTCTTGCAGCAGAGTTTTGTATTAACTGCAGGCGAGACAGATCCTTCTTGTTTAGACAACAAAATAAACTGTTACAATAGTCTAAACGATTTTTTATATTGTTGTTACATGCTAAAATAAGTTTACTGAATTCAAACCAAGGGATCATTATTTTTATTTCCCTAAAGATAAAATACAAGAAAAATAAAGTAAATATTTGCTTTTTTTTCATAAAAAAAGAATCGATACAGTGCGGTTGAGTATCGATATTTTATCTTGAAAAAATATATATATATATTTGAGTGTATGGATTTTTCCTTACAACTTTACAGCAAGACATAAGTAGAACTCAAATTAAAAAACATGTTTCAGAGCTCCCGAAAAATCCCTTTCAAACAAAAACTAAATAATGAAAAAACTTAACTAACTTCACTCCGTTTCTACTCACCCTAATGTCGACTAATGTCAGAATTATTTAGTCTGTTCTCTTTAGAGTTATAGACAGAAATGTTTGTTCATTTTAATGTAGCGACTGGAGCTCAGTTGTCTTCATCTTTTCGTCCAAAAATACACTGAAAAACATCCAAATACCTCCAAAAACTGCTCGTCTGTAACGTCCCTCTTGGATTGAAGCCTCGACATGAGAGATTGTTCAGAAAAAACTTAAACAACTTTGTATTTTATGGTCGTTTGTGAAAGACGTTGAAAGACTATCAGCGCTAGTAATAAATAAATAAATAAATATAGACTCGTTTATTTGTTCCGGAACGATTCCTCATGTGGAGGCTTCAACATAAGAGGGACGTTACAGACGAGCAGTATGTGTCGTCCGTTGTAAACAAAGATATATTTAGCTAATATTAAGTATTATAGAAAGGACCATGTACTTATCTGAAAGGCTACAGGTACACACCATGTTTTTTTCATGTCCCACAAATGTTAAAACCAAGATAACCACAACAACAAAAATATTATTGCTAAAAGGCTCAACTTCAACGAGAGCTCAGGAAAGCAGACAAAACTCGGAACCGACATCAAATAAACCCATTAATGATGAATCCAAAAACAATTATTGTGGCAACAACAGACTTCTGGAGAAGCCAAAATATGTTCACTCATTCATTCATTGATTTTCTGTGCTGCTCAATCCCTTATCCGGATAGGAGGAAACCTCAGTGCCCTGAGTAAACTCTCCCAACACGGGGAGAACATACAAACTCCACACAGAAAGGTCACAAGTCGCCTTTCTCCGGAAGCGAACCGGCAACCTTCTTGCTGTGAGTGACCACTATGCCACCGTGCAACCCAAGCCTGGATACATGTTAAATATAAATTATAAAAATGATTTACCTTCAGTACTGATCCTCCATTATGTCTTCAGTAATCTATGAAAAAAAAGAAGCAGAAATATATATATATTTTTAATTGTATTATTTCAAGATTTCAAGAACAATAAACCACATATTTGATGTCAACATAAAAAAAAACTTCATTTAAAACAAGGTTGAAAAACTTAGAGAACTTTTTGTTTCACTGTAAATGGAAAGACTGGAACTACAGGCGATAAAATATTGTCATGAAACAGTTTTAGTTTTTTTTATTTTCTAATATTTTTTCATCCATTTAAAATATTAGAAAATAAAACATAATTTAATTCACAGCAGTTTTTCAGGAGAGTTAATAGCCGTGAAGTACATTAGATACTGATGTACACAATTTCACACAGAGTTGTTATTTTAGAAAAGCTAAACCACTTTTTCATATACGTATATATATATTGGTATAAATTATTATCTTGACCATAAATGTGGTCTTATGTTTCGGTGAAACCTCATCCAGCCAGCGGGGCCTTACATGCTGGAACCTCATCCCTACAACCGGGTCACACTGGGACAGTCACCGACACCGAGGCAATTACGAGCGAGAAGGTCTAATCCCTTACACTGCACTTAGGGGCGTTTTTTAAAGGCCACATGGGCGCACTGAGAAGTTCCCGTTACTGGTCCAGTTGGGTCCATTTTATAGCCATTGGAGCGCGGGCCAGATTGCCAAGACCCGGCAAAGTAATCCCTGGAGTCCGGCCACTAAAACCTGCCCCGACCTTGTAACCATGGCAGCAGACAGGTGGTGTCTGGGTCACGGTGCAAACATGGCCGAGGATCCACACTGGTCATCGGTTCATGAAAAAACTGCTCGGGACAGATGTCAACAACTCTAGGGAACCCAAACATATGTTTTTTGTAACAAGTACTTTTGGATCGTCAAGGCAAACGGCTTTTTAATCGTTTATGAACATTTATTTAATAATAATAATTGTTGTTCCCTCCTCTGTGGAGAAAAAAACACTTAACAATTTTAGTTTTTTATAAGATTCACCTAAATCAGGCTGGGATGTCACAACAAAAAAATCACTTTCTGATGACGATAAAGTGTGTTTGCAATTTCAATTTGCACGACAATGAAGATCCATTATATAGATTAACGATGTGTCCATGAGTGTTTTGTGGGAGCGGCTCCAAGAACGTAATATCGAGAGTCATTGGGGACCTAAAAGAACGTCTGTACATGGACACACAACAACAAGCGAAAAACACTTAAACATGGTAAACTAAGTATTAAAAAATAGCATAAACTAAAACCTAATAGTTATCATAGTCTGTGTTGAACTTGGGAAAATATTGTATCAATGTCCATAAGGGGATGTATCGCAATACTTCTTTTCACGATACTGTATCGATATTCAACAGCACTGTATTGATTATTTATTTTAGTAGTATTTGGAGGATTTCAAAAAATTTCCCAAAGCTGTTTTATTGGTAAGAGTTTAATAAATTGTGTGTAAAATATATATATATATTTTTTTTACATGCAGCTAAAGGAACAATTAAATCTTGTGAGATCCCACCGACTACTGAGGACGAGAGGATGCAGTGACTGTTTGGAAACAAATGAAAGCAGTCACAACCTCATCATGTGGTCTGTAAATTCTGCAAGTACTCAACAATACTACACATACTGTATATCCTTGTTACTACAGTATCACAACATATTATTACAATACATATTGTATTTCTTCCACTGTATCTTGATAATTGTATCGCCATATTTTTAACAAATCAAACTAACAGGTATTATTTCTAAAATTACCATCAATATATTAGCAAATAATTGTAAATATTTAGGTCTATCTCCAATAGAGTTGTTAAAGTTGCTTTGTGACCTGTTTATTAAAATTGTTTTGTTCATTGTAAATGGTCATTTCTTGTTTTATATTTAATTTATTACATTTATTAATGTACCACAGCAATAGATTTTCTTTTATTACAGTACTTTTTATTTTAGTTTACTTGGACAAAAACCTATGTTTAGGTTTTTGTCCTATGTTTAGGTTTTTGTCTCAATAAATTACATTAAAATTGGACAAAAACATATATAAAATGGTCATTTCTATCACAACTATGGGAGTTTTACATGCACACAGGACTTGTTAAGGCTGTTAAAGCACTCCCGCTCTCTATTTTTATAGAGTTAAATAAAGCTACACAACGCCTTTTAATATTTAAGACAATACTTAATGGTGCTGGATACAGAGTCGATCATTCCATTCTGCCAAAAACAGCCAAGCGATGGTTGCCCGTCTCGCCCTGTCTGAGAGGAACACATGATCTCCCCTTGGCCTTTTCTCCATTCACCGTCTCTCGTCAGTTGCTATGAGACACTCCAGCTGAAGCCAAGGCTTCCACAATTCATTACCGGAGGAACAAAAGCCAAAGCGCCGGACAAAGCTGGGCAGACCAACACAAACCAGCTCCCACTTAACACACATATCACACCTCAGAGTGCTGACATACAAATGGCCAATTAAAACTTCCCCGCCACACACACACACACACACAAAATCAAGTTTACCGTAAAGATCATGATACATTTGTGATGAAACATCTTGCAAATATGACTAATATTGCAGTTTAAATGTCAAATTCAAAGATAATGCGACTAAAGAAAAACCCATCAACTCTTTAGACAGAATGTAATCTTTTTTTTTAATATTACAAATCTACATGGACAATGATAAAAAAATATAAAATTAAGTTTCATATTTAATATCCATTTTTGCGATGAAATACTGAATGTTTAAATCAACTTCTATATGAGATGATAAAATGGATAATTAAACATCAGACATGTTGGTCACACTTGAAACACACTATCATTTTTTGGCAGGATTTTTTTTAATTATTATATATTTTTTATTTTTAACTGAAAAATAATTAACTTATACTGCATGCTAAAAGATATTTTTTCTGTGTATATATTGTTGCCTATCATACGCTAATATACATAAAAAGAAAATTAACTGGTACAATTGTGAATCTCTGACTTAATATGGTTTAACTACATAAACATGTATATTTTATGAAGTAACCATAGTTAGTAAGTAGGTAAGTAAGTAATTTCCCCATTTTAGCACATAAAAGTTTGTTTGATTCATTACAAATTTTCCTTTTTTTAAATGAAAAAAATGTAAAAATGTTCCTATAAAAAACGATATGGTAAAATGTGTTTCTCAGAAACCTCCTCCAGCTCTTCGTTGGAAATACAAGTGTTCCCTCTTTCTTTCTGAATTTTCGGACTATGAGATGAATGAGAGAATTTTCTCAGAAATCAAAAGTTCGCCTTTTAAATTCTGGTTGTACTTAATGAGCGATTTGATTTGGTTCCTCTGCAAAGCTTTGTAGTATTACTCGGTGAAGTACCCTGGTATTTCTCTGCAAGGCTCTGTAGTACAACTCCACGATTCTGCATAGTATTACTTTGTGTGGCACTGTAGTATTACTTGATGAGGCTACGAGTATTACTCCTCAAAGCTCCGTAGAATTATTCCATAAGGCACTATGGTATTACTACGCAAGGCTCTGTTGTATTACTCCGTGAGGCACTGTAGAATTATTCCATAAGGCACTGTAGTATTACTGTATGATGCTCTGTAATATTACTTGGCCAAGCTCTGTAGTATTATTCCGTGAGGTACTATAGCTTTACTTGGTGAGGCTATGAGTATTACTCCGCAAAGCTCCGTAGAATTATTCCATAAGGCACTGCAGTATTACTAAGTGATGCTCCATAAGTATTAATTGGAAAGCTCAGGAGTATTATTCCGTGAGGTACTGTAGTATTACTCGACAAAGCTCTATAGTATTACTCCATGAGGATCGGTAGTATTGCTCTGCAAAGCTCTGTAGTATTACTCTTACTCCATGAGTCACCATTGTATTTCCCCACAAGGCTTCGTAGTATAAATCAGGGGTAAGAACTATGAAAATAGACTAGTTAATTTATATTGAGCATTTTATTCCTGCGAAGAAAAAAAAGTACAGGAATAGAAATGCAGGAGATCGAGTACGAGAACATATTCTTCAGATCAAGGAGACCAAAGAATCCAAAGTCTCTCAATTAACAAGAAACACAACGTACTCTCATGCTGTGAATACTTTCACATCTTTACACCTTGACAACCAGTGTTGAAAACCCTCCTCGTGCGGGCAACGACCTGGTGCACATGGTTTCGTCTGGTTCGTTGCCAACCCTCAGAACATCCGTGAGATTCTTGTTTATGTAAAAGTCAACAGGTTGATACTGGAAAAGTACTTTGGTTGGAGACCAGTTTCTCCCCGACAACATACGAAGACAACACTGTTACCATGTGACTCAAACGCACCAGCGTGGCAGAGAGCGCGTTGCCAAATGGCAGGGATAGGCTGCCGGTCTCACTTGGATGTAACATCACCTGTATCCAACTTCCCACCAGCTCTTCCTCGCCAATCCACTCCAAACGTCTGATTCCTCCGCGGCCAATCACAGAACAGCGCCCAGCTGTTTTCATGCGAAAGGAAAAGAGTGGAGGGCCAATGAGAAATGGCCCTCCTCCTTCCACCAAACGCCAACAGACAATCAGTCATTAAAATGATTCTGGCTTCTGGGAGCAGTCATTATTTAGACTGGAGGACAGAGTCCCGGCCCACTGCTGGCTCCTCCGAGCACCGGCCGATCCCTCAGCGCCTCAGTGGGGCCGAAGGACCGGCTGGTTTTGTCAAAAGGCTGGCTCCGGAATCTAAACTTTTGTCCAAGATTCCCTTTGTCTTCGACAACAAAGCCTTTTTAAACGTGTTTTGTTATTCTCCAGATAAAAAAACACCAAAAAAGATTCATAAATTCAAGTTTTAAAGAAATATTCTGGTTAGTTAAATTAAAAAAATGATGGAAAAAGGGACGAAATAACAACAACTGTTTTCTATGCTCCTTAACGAGAAATCTAAAAACAGTAGAGGTGTGTATTGTCAATAATGTTAATGTTGTGATACGTATAATGATACAGGGTCAACTATGCGTACTATGTTTTACCGTAGTTCTTTTTACCAAATTTTCAATATTCACAGCGTTTGTTCATTCTTGTGTTGCTATTAAATCCACTGCCGCTAGATGACAGCAGTCATGAAATCCTGCGAGATCTTGAGGATGACTAGAGACGAGAGGATACAGTGACTCCAGCAGCTTTAAAAGTTGCTGTTTGGACATATTTTGGTTTTAAAACAAATGAAAGCAGTTACAACTTCGTCAAGAGTCATGTGGTCTGTAAATTCTGCAACACCAGAGTTGATTTATCGCAATACTTCTTTTCACAATACGGTTTCGATATTCCACAGCACTATATAGATTATTTATTATTAAAAATCTAAAAACAGTATATGGTGTGTATTGTCAAGAATGTGTTGATACATATCACGATACAGGGAGTACAGAATTTACAGACCACATGACTCTTTACGAAGTCGTACCTACTTTCATTTGTTTTCAAACCAAAATATGTCCAATATCAGCATTAAAAATCTGCTGGACTCACTGTATCCTCTCGTCCTCATTCAAAGCAGTTTATAATTTAATCAAATACAGTTGAAATTTAGGTGTACTATTCTTTAAAAAACTCTGGTTGTGTTTGATGTACCTCAACAACAATAACTTTGTGTTAACATGCTAATAATAAAAGATTGTTGTTACACAATGAATAGATGGACCCGATAATACTACACATTGTGATTTTCTTTCTTTTCACTCTCTTTGTCACTTGTGAAAGAATGCAAATAAAAAAGATATAGTTAAAAAAAAAACAATAATATAATATAATAAAAAGAACAAATAGTTTAATAAACAACCAAATGCAATTGAAACAAATGAATCAATGTTTTAGTTTCACTAAAAACTAATTTCTTGAATTCATTCCTGATTATTTCATTTATTTTATATAAACCACTTCACTCATGAATGAACAGAAAACGGATTTAATCGCTGAGAACTTTATTTTAAAAGCCTGACAGTATTTATCAAGAAGAATGTGAACAAACATGAGTCTATTAATTCCCTTAAGGACAGAAAACAAGGCGACGATTAACAGAACTTTGTTTTGCCTGCTCCGGGTTTATTTGGGTTCATGAAGCAAATATCAAATACTGTGGTTTGTTGTGACGGAGAAGCTTTTAACTTAATTAAAACAATTAAATACTTATTTGTTTCGATATCCATAATTATGACAATGTAACAAACAACAACAGAGTAATTATAATAATGAGAACATTAAACATCGACAAACTACTGTCCATCATGGATGATGACAGTCATCCTCTGAACACTGTCATCAGTGAACAAAGAAGCAGATGGAGCGTGAATGCTTCTCCCATGATGCAACACTAATAGACTCAGGGACACATTCATTCCTCGTCCTATTAGATTATTTAATTCTGAGTTTGGGGGCGGAAGTGGAGCAAAAAGAGGATTATATTCCATGTTAATCTTATCTGTATCCTTTGTCTTTGATCCATGTTGTTTATCTTTAGATTTAGACTTTATTTTTATTGCGCTTTGTTCTTGTTTTTGTTTTATGAATCTAAAGTTTGTGTCACTGTGTGCTGGAAAAACAATTTCCTTTCCATCCATCTATCCATCCATCCATCCATTGAATTTTTGTTATTTTATTCCATTTATTTTTTGTCTGATCTTGCTTTTCTTTTTCTTTTTTTTCCACCCAATGCTGCTGTTAACAAACATTTCCCCTTTTGGGACTTATAAAGGAAAAATCTAAAGAAAATTGAACAGCAAAAGACATTATTGTAAAACAGGTGTTTAAACTAGGTTACTATAGTAAGTTATAGAACATTAAAGTTTAAGCTTCGGCCGAACAAACTGTATCTTCACTAATACGAGTCTGATTCTGAGTTTTCATACTTCAACGATCAAATTATTTGTTGTCTCCGTGTTTGGCCATCTTAACAAAAAATAATTCCTTAACTTTTGTTTTAACTCGTATTGTTCACGTCCATCATCGAAGCTATGTTAATCATTGTATCCTTTCCTTTGTGTTATTTCCTTTTATCTATGTTCTTTATATTTGCACTTTGTCAACCCTTGCACTTTCTTCTGTTTATTTACACTTTGTTCTTGCACTTTTCTTTAGTTTTTTAATGAAAATATCGTCTGTTAAGTCTAGATCTCCAGAGGGGTTATTAAAGTCTATTAAAGTCCCTTATCTTATCTTAAACTCTTGAGCATGAACGTTAATCTATTTTGAATTTGAAACAATATAGAAAATAGAAAAGAAAATTTTAGAGATATACGGATAAATAGATTAACTTTATTGAAATTGTTTCGCGATAGTTCGCAATTTTTTTTTTTAAATACTGTATGGATATTTGCCAGCACTGTATCAGCGTTTTTTTGGCTTTCAAAACACATTTTACTTTTTGAACCATAGTTCCTTTTACCAAATATTCACGGTGTTTGTTCATTCATGTGTCGCAATTAAACCCCAGGCTGCTAGATGGCAGCGGTCATTACATCCTCCGTAGCTAAAGGAACAATGAAATCCCGCGAGATCTCGAGGATGACTAGGGACGAGAGGATACAGTGGACACCAGAAGCTTTTAAAGCTGATGTTTGGACATATTTTGGTTTGAAAACAAATGAAAGCAGTTACGACTTTGTTAAGAGTCATGTGGTCTGTAAATACTGCAACACCAGAGTAAAGTACTCGACAATACTACAAATATATCCTTGTTAATACAGTATCATGATATATCATGTCGGTGACCCTGTATCGTGATACTTATCGTATCAGCAGATTCTTGACAATAAACCCTTTCGTTGATGAAACTTTGTTTCATTTAACGTACTAATGGTTCAATGAAATAAAAAGTTGTTATTGATTTATTGATTCACATTTTTTTTTTTAAACCACGAAACTAAAACCTAAAAGTCTTTTCATTATCACATGATTGATTTTCATCTGGATAGGGAGGGACCGGCTGATACAAAGTCCCCACAATCCTTCAGTGTTGGAAGAAATAAACGTCTAATAAAAAGCTAATGGATCTTTCACTTGTACGCCGAGTGAAAATACCAATAACTTCTTTTTTTTTCTCCACTTAAGCAGGAAATCAGCTGCAAAAACTTGACTCGCTCGCAGGCCACGCTGGAGTCGGAAAGCCGCGGTGCCTGTTGCAGAAGACCTGAAGTTTTCTTGGCCGCGTCACCAAGAAGCGCAAGTTCAGCCAAAATAGACAATAAGGCAGTTTGACGGAACGCGCCAAATTGGAGCGGCGAGTCGGTCCAGAGGCTCATTTTTCCGACATGATTCACACTGGAAAGGAGACGACTTCCTCGTCCTCGGATGAACTCGCTGTGTGTTTTACAGGGCAGCGACAAAGGGGGAGGTGAACTCACACACCGAGCATATGAAGTATCGCTGGAGAAGGAAGAATAAAACATGTCACCAACTTTAGAAGATTTCTAATAAGTTCGAGCCTCAACAGGTTCTGAAAAAGAGGGTTCAAATAAAAGTCCACTAGAATATTGGGAGAAGATCAATAGACACTGAACTACTTTGGTGAAATGACAGGTAATTATTCTTTATTAAATACAGTTTAAAAGTGTTTCGTTTTTGAGAAGCTCAAGATGAAATTTTGACAGTACATTTTAATCCTTTTTTATTACTCTCAATATTTCCTCTTTCACATCAAAAAATATATTTTTTCATTTAAAAATACATGCAGAATGATTTATGAGTAAAAAAATACATTTTTTGAACCGGTTCCACTGTGTTTTTTTGCTTCTTTTATTTCTAACCCTTAACCTCTAAGATTCATTTTTCATAGTATTTTTCTTTTTGTTTGATCGGTTTTCTTTGGGTTTCTTTTTACAGGTTAATTTTGTTTTAACTCGTCGTTTCCCGCTGCATTTATTAATCATTAAAACAAACACTTTTAAAATTTTCAATCTTTTTTCTTTTATCAATTTTAAGTTTTATTGTCTCAACGTTTCCTCTTTCACATCAAAAAATACATTTTTACATTTAAAAATACATACAGCATGATGTGTGAATAAAACAATACATTTCTACTTTGAACCGGAAAGTTTTTAATGAGTTATTTTCTATCCCTTTTCTGTACAGTTGTTGCGTGAAAAAAACAATTAGTAATAGTAGTTATCGTACTGTTATAAATGTTTATGGTTGTTAATTTTAATGTTTTAATTATTATTTTTAATATGTTGTTTTCTTTCTGTTTTATTTATTATCCTAATTATTCTTTTTGTACCTAGTATTATATACTATTGTTTTTCAGAATCAGAAAACTTGTGTTGTAAACACAACAAACACAACGCTAGAATTACTTTTGTAGCCCCAAAATAAATATATATATAAAAAATGGAAAAACAAATAAAAACGAAATACATTGAATTTAATAAAATAACATTCATGAGCTGAACAAGCAGTTGTTGTTTTAATTGTTTTTGAATAAACATACAAAATAAATACTAGTAATAGTAATGTATGTACTGCTGAAACAAAAAAAGGTTTGAGCTTTGTTCTCTTTGGAATTTGTTCTTTCTTTTGTGGAACTTGCTGTACCTTCTATCGTCTGCTGTAGAACTGGAAACATAATTTACCGAAGAAGATCTCCAGAGGGATTAATAAAGAATCCATCCATCCATCCATCCATCCATCCATCCATCCATCCATCCATCCATCCATCCATGATTTTTCTACAAAATACTATCTAAAGAGATCCACAAAGTCTAGAAAAACATAATTTTAACGGTGAGGGACGAGGATGATTATTTGTTCCAAAACAACACAAAAATGTCTAAAGAATCGTGACACACACTTATTGTCGGCGCCACACAAACGTATGAACCGAGATTCCTTCTTCTACCAAAGCACAGGAAACAAAACAAAGCATTATCCTATTTTTTAAACGCAGAGAAAAACCACCGACAATATTACATTTCTCTCACATGAGACTCTGGGAAAACAAAGTTGTCTGTCAAGACAAATATTTAACGACGGCAAAGAGAAGTTTTCACTGTTGTTACCTCGTGAACTCGAGAGATGAGAGTTTTTTAAAAACTCAGCTCGTCATCATCACAGCACTTTTGATTCATTATTCGTGGATAACACTTGAAAATCACTGTATTGCTCGTATTTAATCACAGCCTCGATAACATGTAATGAATCCACACATACTACACTTTAAAGACACTACAACATCTACAAGTTTCTCAGTATCAAGAATAGTATTTTTTAAAGTATGTAATCATAATTATTTTATTGTTAATAAAATAATTAATTTAATGTGTGTGTAGGTGTGTGTGTGTCTCTGTGTGTTTGTGTATCTGTGTGAGTGTGTGTGTGTGTGTGTCTGTGCATTCATGTCTGAGTGTGTGTCTCTGTGGGTGTGTGTGTGTGTCTGTGCGTGTGTGTTTCTGAGTGTGTGTCTGTGCGTGTGTGTCTGTGCGTGTGTGTCTGAGTGTGTATCTATGTGGGTTTGTGTGTCTCTATGTGTTTTTGTGTAAGTGTGTTTGCGGGTGTGTGTGTGTGTGTGTGTGTGTGTGTGAGTGAGTGTGTGCGTGCATGTGCGTCTGTGTGTATGTCTGTTTGTTTGTGTCTATCTGAGTGTGTCTGTGTGTCCATGAGTGTTTGTGTGTGTGTTGGTGTGTTTTGTGTCCGTGTGTGTGTGTTTGTATGTGTATGTGCGTGCATAGGTGGGTGTGTACATGTGTGTATGTGCGTGTGTGAGTGTGTGTCTATGTTAGTTTGTGTGTGTCTATGTTATTTGGGTGTGTCTTTTTTTGTTTGTGCGTGTCTATGTGGATTTGTGTGCGTCTATGTGTGTTTGTGTGCGTGTTGGTGTATTTCATGTGTGTGTTAGTGTCTGTTAGTAAGTAGGTCAATGTTATTTGTAAAGCCTGTGTGTGTATATGTGTGTGTGTGTGTGTGTGTGTGTGTGTGTGTGTGTGTGTGTGAGTTTGTGTGTGTGTGTGTGTGTGTGTGTGTGTGTCTGTACGTTTGTGTGTGTGTGAGAAAGAACCATATGATTTACCTCACATTTATTATAGTGAATATTTCAACAATAACATTTAAAATGTTATTCATTTTTGTGTTTTGTTTGTAAAAGATTCATTTCCTAAACATGTTTAAACTCTACAATTAAAATATGGATTAAAAAACAAAGTATTTTCTCACAAATCGGAAATTAACGAATAATCAATAATGCAACTCATATCTCAAGACTCGGAAAAATTACAACAAACGTCTCAATGATAAAACATTTTAGTCTTAAAGTTCAAATATGAATAAATATATAATAATATTCTTAGTTTGACCTGAAAATAAATAAATGAAAGAGGACTTTGGTTAAGAACTAAAATGGTTCTCTGCTTCTTTGACTTAAATGTTTGTGAAATAAATAAAATGATATAATTCTCTTGAATATATGGAAAAGTTGACACGTTCAAGTTCTATGTTTTGATGGAAACAGTTTAATTTACAATTTCATTTATTCTTTATGTCTTAATACATGCATATTTGACAATAAAAGAACTTGACTTGACTTGAACAGGATTTTTGTTCGTGTCGGGACCTAAAATAATAAATACATTTAGATATATTGATTTGTTTTTCAATTATTAATTGAGTTTTACATTGACTTTAAACATCCTTTGTTCAAGGAAATTAACTACTAACATGAAATTCCGATTTAGACACTAATAGAACGTAATCTCAGTGATACTCTGAACTCTAAAGTATATTTAATTTACTTTAATAACGACGCGATTACAACAGTTGTCATGGTAGTTCTTCTGGACAAACTCAACAACAGTCAACATGTATGCGTCACACGTTACATAAGCTGCTGATATAACACTCAACGTACTTGACATGTGAATTTAAAGAGGCATGATTGAAGGGAATTATCAAATAAATATGATATATTTGTAGGTTAATATTGTAGCTTAGTACCAGAGGATACTATTGTAATCAAGTTTGATGCATTTATCTCATTTTATAATAATAATTTATGTTGTTTAAGTTACACAAGCTACTGATATAACACTCAATGTACTTGACATGTGAATTTTCAGAGCCATGAATGAAGGGAATTATCAAATAAATATGATATATTTATAGGTTAATATTGTAGCTTAGTACCAGAGGATACAATTGTGATCAAGTTTGATGCATTTATCTCGTTTTATAATAATAATTTATGTTGTTTAAGTCACATGAGCTGCTGATATAACACTTAACATACTTCACATGTACATTTTCAGAGCCATGATTGAATATCAAATAAATTTGATCCATTTTTAAGTCAATATTGTAGCTTAGTACCAGAGGATACTATTGTGATCATGTGTGATGCATTTATGTCGTTTTATAATAATAATTTATATTGTTTGAGTGTGTGTTAGTGTGTTTTTATGTGTGTGTGCGTGAGAAAGAACGATGTAATGTGCCTCACATTTATTACAGTGAATTTATTTCAACAATAACATTTAAAATTGTATTCATATTTGTGTTTTGTCTGGTAAAGGATTCGTTGGATATTAACAAATAATAAATTATGCAACAAGTATCTCAAGATTAACAAATTAAATTAATATTGTCATCATATTTGATAAATGTATCTCATTTAAAAATGATAATTTATATTCTTTTATTGACCTTTATTTTAATTATTCGAGTTTTCAGTCGTTAAAGGGTTAAAAACATAACTGTATTTTTATTTAAAAAAAATTTAGTCTTGAATCCACATTTTTAAGTGCGTATTGAAGGAGTGTTATGCAGTATTATGAATTATTTCGAGTATTATTGACTGTAAACAAGGTACCACGTGACTCTTGAACGGGGTCATCGGGTGCATCCGCGGGAAAAGTTGACAGACGAGCTCTTTAAATATTAAACGTCGCCATGACTGCGTGAAATAAACGTAAAGAACATGAAACAGCATCTTTAAAGGACACAATTAACATCGTTTTCTACAAATGACATTGTTGGGTT
>NC_141825.1:5972500-5990000 GCF_982586985.1 Callionymus lyra | reverse complement strand
TATTTTATTATTATCTGTTTTTTCTTTCATTTTTATAGTTTGACTTCAGTTGTTTTGTGTTCTTTTCATTTTTATCTTTCAGTTTAAGTAAACAAGTTTTTAAACAGATTTGTAAAAGTGCTTTTCTCGGAACAGGGTCACAAAGTGCTTAAGTAATCGAAAACAAATATACTGCAAATATATACTTAAAAGATCAAGACAATATAAGACAAACACAGCATCAACAAGAAAGTTAAAAAAAACTCAAATAAAAATGTCTTAAGATGTTTCTTGAAGGAGTCAGTAGATCATCAAACACAGAGGAAGATCGTTCCAAAGCTTAGGAGCAACAGTCTGGAAGGATTTCTCTCCTCTGGTCCTGAAGCGTGTTCAGGAACCATCAGTAGATTCTGATCCACAGACCTCAGAGCCCGAGCTGGGGTGTAAGTCTGGATCAGATCACTGATGGAAGGTCTGACCATGAATAGATCTGAAAGTAGGAACCAGAATTTAAGTTTTAAGGATCGGAGAAATGTGAGTTCTTCTTCTAGAGCAGCTCAGAATTCTGGCTGCAGAGTTTTGTATGAACTGCAGGCGAGATAGATCCTTCTTGTTTAGACACCAAAATAAACTGTTACAATAGTATAAAAAAGAAGACACAAACACATGGATTATAATCTCCAGATCATGTTGTGTCATCATTTTCCTGAGTTTAGAGATATTCCTCTTGTGAAGGAAACAGTTTGTTGTGTTTAAATTTAAACGTTATCACCGACATACGCTCTGTAAAGATACGGCCTTGACTTCCGTCTTCACACAGGGTGGACGTCGGAGTTTGGTCGCGGACGTTTGTCCTGCTGGGAGACAAATTAAGATGCAGATTCGTAAATGAACCTGAATGGCAGGATTGTTCGAACAACCTTGAATGCACGTATCCTGGTTCTGGCTGCACTCGGCTCCAGACAATGACTCCTCTGACTCGATTAGAAGTCCAGACACAACACGCTTGCAAATGCAAAGCACTTGATATTTAGACGAAGGATTAAGACCCTCTGGTGCCGCTGCTTCTTCTGGGGTGTAGCACTAAGGTGTGTGTGTGTGTGTGAGAAGGAGAAAGGGATCACTAGGTTGTTGTTTTTTCAAGGCAGCTCTTTGCACCCTAAGTCCTGCTTATTTGTAAACAGAATCCTTCAGTAAAGTTCTTTTGCTGAATAAATTCTCTCAGGACAAAGACGTCTTTCTTCACCGTGTGTGAACCCTGACGGTGGAGGTTTTTGCTTTTAATTAAAAACTGAAAATGACAAAGAAAAACAGATCAGAACGCTGAACAAGACAACTGGGTTAGTCGTCGTATAGAATCCAGCTGGACAAGTTGTCGATTTCTGACTTAAAGAAAAGGGTTATTCTCCGCAGGGTGTGTCTGGACTTCTGACCTCTCAGCAGTGTGAGAAGTTTTAACAGGAGCGATATATAGTGATACTGTAGTAAGAAGGATATATGTTTAGTATTATTGTCGAGTACTTGAACCGATTTTGTAGTATTTACAGACCACATGACGCTTGATGAAGTCGTAACTGCTTTCATTTGTTTACAAACGAAAATATGTCCAAACATCAGCTTTTAAAAGCTGCTGCAGTCACTGTATCCTCTCGTCCTCAGTCATCAACAGGATCTCACGAGATTTCACTGTTTCTTTATCTGTGGTCAATTTGACCACACATTATTAAAAACTATGGTAACACATATATTATGATCTGCCAGCCGACATTTTTAGAAAAGAAAAATGATACAGTGCTGTAGAATATCATAGTATCGTGGAAAGAAATATCGGGACATATATCGGAATATCGATATTTTCTCACCCACCAAGAAAAGGTTACGAGTTTGTACCTTGAGAGTCGATAGTAATTATGGGTCTGTCCACATGAAGACTTAACTAAACGTTCTGACTCATATTGTAAGTATCTAAAAAACACTTTAAAAAATGTATTTTATCTGTTTAAGTAGACTTATGTTCTTGGTAATATGTTGACCTATACAGATACAAGTGTTTAAGATAAGATAAGAGACTTTCAATAATAGTAAAACCAATGTAGATCAAAGGGAACAAACAAGAAGATTGAGATAGATCGAGCGTCAAAGGATTGAAAATATAACATCACAATCTCAATAGTACTCCCGACAGTTTGGTACGTATAGATTTTGTTTTTGCAACCTCAACTGGTCAAATATTTTCATCCACATCCCTGCTGGGTTTTTATTTTCTTGGCAATTGACCGGTGAGATAAGTTCCATCATCGTTGTAGCTGAGATGACAACAACTGCCAAACTTGAAAAGAAACACCAGATGTCTGTACAAAGAGTCCCAGAGATAAATTGACTGACTATATTATAATCACAACAGCTTTATCCAGTTACTTTTCAACCTATTTAAACAAAAATATTGAGTAAAAAATAATTTTAATCAACTCATATTCAACATCACAATCACTTCTCTTGTGGAAGGAGGTCAAGTTTACAGGAGCAAATGTTCTCGGCGGCCGGACCACCTGCCCCTCCGACGATAAACGCTGCATGAAATCGAACAAGAGCGCAAATCAAAAAAAAAAATCCTCCTCCACCGCAAACTCCCTCACAATCGTGCCAGTCTGTTAACTTTCACAGCTACCTCCTCAGGAAAACATGTTCATTAAACCCGCAGCGGGGGTCCCCTACGTGGGCTTCACCCCGTCATTGACGGATGCTTGAATGACTCAATGCGCGTCTGGATTTGTAACCTGCGAGGGCTTAAGGAAAAGCCTCGGAGACAATGGGGACTAAGGCCGAGTTGCACAGCCTTCAGTCCAAACAAAATCTCATTGTTCCTGTTTTTCCACAGTGCCCATGTCCACAGCCCCACGCCCCCCCACACACACCCCACCCTCGAAGGAACCTCTGTTCACTGTCCCGGTCCGGCCTCTGTGCTGCGCCATCTCCGTGGGTTGTTAGCGAAGCTGGTAATTAAACAGGGCTGCCTCTCAATTTCTGCTGCTCAGTGGGGGGAGTCGCCGCATGAAATGCACTCCTCATTGGGAGTCCAGACGGCAGTTGATGAGGGATTATCCTCCGGCAGAGGCCTGGCATCCTCCCCTCCATAGTCTTCAATTAGTACACTTCACGGTGATATGTAGGGTGGACCTGCCCCTACCTTTCCCACGGCTTCCTCAGGAACATATTGAAACACTTGTTAACGTTTTTCCTGGTGCGTCGACTGGGATCGGTTTAATTGGTCGGGAATATACGCAAAACTGTCTTTTAGTTCCAAAGATATGAAGGCCACTGAAGGAAGTCATATGACAGGAAATGGAATATACGCCCCCTTATTGAATCCATGTACGCACTGGTTCAAGAGAAAGGCAATTTTATATAGTGGTTGAGTGGAATCTGTGGAGGTTAAACCCGGTCAGAAGTAAGAGCGACTCCTGCCTTCTTTGTAGAGTTGTTCTACAAAACTGGGTACACTTAAAATGTAAATCATCAAGGAAATATGATACAAATTCAAGCAATTCAAAAAAGTTTATATACAATGTTTATTTTTTTACTTGACACTTTTAACCAAATGGACTTAAAGAATTATGCTATGAATCACAATTGCTAAACCGCGAGGCATGAAACAGATAAACCTCCGAAAAGAAGACAAAATACAACAAAAATGTCCCTCACTACGAAGAGGGAATAAAATAGCAACAAACAACTTCTCAGGCACTCTGGCAATAAAAAAACATCGCAACAAAAATGGCTCCAAAGGGATGAAGACAAAAACTATCAGCAAAACTAGACAATCAAAACAAACAAAAGGACCATAACTTCAACATCACTTTACAGGAAAAGCTTGCAAACAAAAAGTCACTCACTTAAGAGGATCAAGAAAACACAAATAAAAACTAGCAGTGTGCGAAAATGTAGTGTGCAATAAGAACTGTATAGGCCAGAAAATTGAGTGTGGATCGATGGACACTTTCCACCCCCAATGGCCGCCAATTTAGTGACGTCACTGTCGACACGTCTTTGGAGGAGATACCGACGTAAATGTCTTGAGAAAACACTCATTTTACAACAAAACAACACAACAATAATAACACAATGAAACACAACTTAATAACTTGTTTCAATCAGTGTTAGAAAGTAGTAGAAGAAGCAGCCGTCAAGTCATTTCCTGTAAGTATGTAGCCGCAGAGTTTGATTTGAGACAGTACTATACTGTCGAAAGTACTACACTGTCGAAATTTGCAGACTACGCAAGTAAAATTCACTGTCTTACAGTATACTGTAAATCGGTGCACTTAGAGAAGTGCATGATTTGAGACACAATGTAGATTTCTATCTTCTTTGCGATGACATTTAACAAAACATTTTCCTACAAAACCGGTGGATTCTGCTGCTGCTCAAGTCTTTCGATTCACTTTTAGTTGAACAACTACGTGTCAAAGGCTCTCACCTGGATTTCAAAATCATTCTCGCGTGATTGCCAAAGTAGGAACTCGCTGTTCAAATCCTCTGAGTTGACGTGGATAAATATATACATAGGAGAAGCTTAACACTGTGCGTTACAACAAACACAAATATAAATGACTTACTTACACAAAGAACGTCTTTGTCCTGCTGCAAACAGACTTTAAGTCAAGGCGTGACTCAAAGGTCAACGTCTCGGTTTTTCTTTTCCAGAAAACTATTCCAAAACAATTGAAAGACTTTATAATTCTAGGATGAATTTGTTGTACATTCACAGTCATAGCCTCGTTGTCGAGTCACTATGTCCACTGAAGGTTCATAGAATATGACGTTTCCTCCGCACGTGTTCAGGACTTCCACGAAATGTGAGACTGTTCAGGTTCAGGGTTTGGCTCGTGTTCTTAGAAAGAGGTTAGCTATCACTGCCGACTGAAACTGTTGCGTACACAGCGCGGTGCAGGATAAGTGGTTGACAATGAGATTAGATTCGGATTCATTAAGAGATTTACAAAAGGGTTTCTTGTTAACTCAACCAGAATCTAACCTCAAGGAGGTTAAGTTCCGAAGGTGATTGTTTGTTTTTAAAAAGCATTTATAAAAGTAGTTTTCATGAAATGATCTGGATGGATTAGCAACATGCTAACTAAGAAATTGCTAAGGCTTCATCAAAGACTTTTGTGGCTTCTAACTGCTAACACTAGAATGTTAAGCACATATTAACTATGAATAAATAGATAGTTACGCTTTATTAATCCCTCAGAAGATCTCCTTATTATTTAGTCACTTCTTAACCATCACAAAGTACTAACTCACACCTTGTTCATCATGACTAGGAAATACTTTCTTTATTAATATTTTTAATGAAAGAAGCCAAACTATAAATGTATTAATATCATCCTAATTAATCGGAAATAAATATTTATAGAAATATGAAGATATATTTCCTATTCCAAAACACGTATCTACAAGAATTCCCAGAATCCTAATTACTGTAAATATTCCCAATGACAAATACTTATTTTGGATGAAGATTCAGTTCTGCTATTAAGGGTCGAATGTGGTCACAATAAATAAGGTGTGATATTGTACTTATACTTTGTATATAAAAGTGGATTATTAATAGTTATTATGTGTTCCCCCGTTCTTAAGTTTAACTTTGATCAAATTTTACTCAAATTTTGACAGAGTAGTACCGTCTTAAATCAAACTCTGCTGCTAAACATTTACCTGAAATGACTCGACAACTTCTTCTACCACTACTTTTTGGAATGATAAAACTGATGTTGGAATCCTATCAGCGACACTTGACAGAGATTTTCTCCAATTGAAACAAGTTATCAAGTTGTGTTTTGTTGTGTTATTATTGTTGTCGAGTTGTTTTGTGGTAAAATTAGTGTTTTCTCTAGACATTCACGTCGGTATCTGCTCCGAAGACACGTCATCAGTTACGTAGGTTCAGTTTACATGCTAGTTTACGATTGTCACAACATAATCTGGATCTTGTAATCCATGCGTTTGTGTCTTTTTGTTTGGACTATTTTAACAGTTCATTTTTGTGTCTAAACAAGAAGGATCAGTCTTGCCTGCAGTTAATTCAAAACTCTGCAACCATAGAACCAAGAACTCACATTTCTCCGATCCTTTAAACTCTTCACTGGCTTCCAGTTTCTTTCAGGATCCATTTTAAAATTCTGGTTCTTACTTTCAGATCTATTCATGGTCAGACCTTCCAACAGTAGATTCTGATCCAGCCTTACACCCCAGCTCGGGCTCTGAGGTCTGTGGCTCAGAATCTACTGATGGTTCCTGAACACGGTTCCGGACCAGAGGAGAGAAATCCTTCCAGACTGTTGCTCCTAAGCTTTGGAACCATCTCTGTGTTTGATGATCTACTGACTCTTTTAAGAAACATCTTAAAACATTTTATTTGCGCTTTTCCCTGATTGTCTTGGACTCCTGTGTTTGTCCATTGGTCTTTTATAGTATATAGTTTTAACTGTGTATTAATTTTGAATGTTAGAGCACTTTGTGACCCTCGCCTAGAAAGGCGCTTTAGAAATGATACATACTTACTTACTTACTAGTTAAGCGTCATCTTCGTCACTAAGATAAGGGCCGTTTAGGGTTGAAATTATCCATCGATCCACACTCAATTTTCTGGCCATTTGAGTTTGTCAATTAAGTGTGCATTTTGCACTACATTTTTTCACACTTACTACCACAAAGCACTTGTGCCCTCAAAATATCAAGTGTAAGTGCAGAAGTGCACCATTTGGGACCCCCCTATGTCTTAGAATGTGCCCCCGACTATTGTAAGAAACCTACAGGTGTAAGTACATGATGTACTGTAACAAATCCAGGGAAATTGTGAATTAAAAACCTGAAACTAGTCAAGCACCTCAGTCAGAGAGCTTTACAAATCACTTGCTGTTGAGTTCGTCCGGTCCACGAGCGAGCACGGCTGGTCATTCCTCGGGCATTTTCCACATCTTGGAATACCTGGGTAATCGCTCATGTCTTCACCATGTCATCTTCTACACTTACGGCATTATATGACCTTCAGAGGGACGAGGAACTTAAAGTACTGTATTGTTCTTTAATGTCAAACAACTGCGCAGAAACTCCCCGAGATTCACGACCACAAGCGGAAGAGTCACAGTGTGGGTTTGCCGTAGGTGCGCAGCAGGTCGTGAAGCATCATTACAGGAGGAGCTGGCGCCGCCCATCGCCCGATGACTCACTTTCATCTGGATCGGGTCATCTCGGGTGAGCTTGAAAAGCGACTGCTGTCATCGACGGAGTGTGACTCGCTTTAAGGACAAGTCTGACGAGCGCAGTTTCTCTGCCAACTTTTTTTCTTCTGTGTGTGTATATGGGCCTTGTTTGTTTTCCCTGGGTGCTCAGCGATTGGCTTAGATAGGCTGGCAGACGTGCCCTAACAAGATGTGCAGCAGGCACCTTGATAACAAACTCTATTTTGGGTGAGACTCTGTGGACTCGTTCACCCCGACCTGGGCCAATGAGAGTCTTCCTTCCAGATTCCACAACAACAACAACAACACAACACCTGTTCGAGAGACGTCATGTGGCAGGAATTCCGTGCCTTAAAAAAACAGTTCCCGGATTCATTTATTGATCAAATGTAGTTTTCATTGAAATATTGACAATAGAAAATGATCTTAATCTCCGCCCACTGAAAACACTTTATTGAGATTAAATCTTGTTGACCATAACTACACCCACTCTGCCGGATTAGTCAAAAATCAAGGTTTGTCACTGCGCGTCATCAATCCCGGATGTAAGTAAGTAAGTAAGTAATTTTTATTTGTATAGCGCTTTTCCAGACCAGGGTCACAAAGCGCTTAAACAATCAAAAACAATATTCAATAAAGTAAAGTAAATAAAGTATGTCTCCACTTCCAAGGGACTCGTTGTATAAACAAAGTGGGGCGTGATTAAAGCTGGCTGGAGGAGGGGTGAAGCCATTATTACATCATAATGAAAACATTTCTTCAACTAACTTATAAAAAATGTTTTGAAGGATTAATATATACTCGAACAAAACACACAAAAAGTAAACAAGTGTTATGTTGAAATGTAAATACAAAAAACATTTGTTAATGCATTGAAACCATTTATACATGATCATACTTTGACATTACGAGGGTCGCATAAATACAGTCAAAGGGCCGCATGTGACCCTCGTGAGTTCTTAAGGAGGATGGATCTGTCTCTCCCCCTGGTAGGAAAAAACTGTAAACTTTGTGTACATTACCATTGAATATTCTTCTGCCTCTGTAAGGAAATAAAGTGTATCGAAAAGGACAAGCGTGGATTAGATTAAATCGAGGGAAACCAGGCCGAGTGCACTGCTAATCACCACTCAACGGTACTTTAATAGAAGTTTGGATCTCGCTGTAACCAAATATTTAATATCAACATCCCCGCGCCGGGGTTAACGGACCGCTTGCGTTGGAAGTTATAACCTTGAACTTCTTCACTGAGTCATGACTCGACTGCCTCACCGCCGCGCTCGCGCTCAACAGTCCATATGTTCCTCATCACTGGCTGTCAGGAGCGGCCGTGACGAATGCCGCTCCTTTGTTTATAGAACCGTCATATTGGCCTCACACTTCAAACCGACGTGATCGTCGAGAGCTGAGCGCCCTGCCAAGTTCCCCTCCATCGGTCTTGGGACCAGCTGGAAGAGTCTGGTTGAACCCTTTTTGTGTTCTTGAGATTTTATCAAGGTCGTCTGGAATTTGATTCACTTGACTTGGTAGAAGGAACTCAGAAAACTTCTTTAACTACACCTGGGGTCAGTGCAGTGGTGCCCATGGGTAGCCCATAGTCCTGTTCAGAAAACAACTTTTTTACAATAAAAATCTTTGATTTTGCGGATACTTTCTTACATTGCCAATGTAGTAGCTTGCAGTTGCAAAAAGGTTGGTGATACTGGAACTACACATATCCTGGTATGTCCTATGGCTTCCTCCTATGAAAGCAATTGTCGACCATTGGTCAGGGTCTGGATGGTAGGACTTGGGAACATTACGTTTCGATAATTCCACCCAACCAGTCCAGACATCGGTATTGCAATCAGACACTACCACTTTCTGGTCAAACCCCCAAATTTCTGGTCATGGGGCAGCAGCAGACACAATAGGACAGGACTTCACTTACCACAGGTCGACCTAAAGAATCTTCTCAGAGCACGTGTCAAACTGGACCAGAACAAACATCCCTTTACAGAATGTCTGGTGTGAAATCCTAATGGCTCCTGTTCTCAGTAGTGTCCTACATCTGTCAAAGGGGGTCCTTCAAGTGTCTTGGAACACTATTGAGATACCGTAGAAAAACCACCTTAAGACAGCCCAGTTCTGGATGTGATGGAGCTGTGGCTCTTCTCCGAGTCAATCCTGGGTAGTGAGTCAATCCCTCATTATCCATCACCTCATCTTAGCCCACAGGTGTCAAACTGGTCCAGAGAAGGGCCGAGACGGTGCAGGATTTGGATCCAACCGGTCAAGCACATATAGTTGAAACAACCAAGCATCTGAAGACAGTACTCAGTTGTTGTCAGTCAGCTGCTGCTTGTTCAAATCATGTGTCTTTGACTAGTTGTAACAAAAACCTGCACCGTCTCGGCTCTTCTCTGGACCAGTTTGACATTCCAGTTTTAGCCCTATTTGACTCGACTCCACTCTTGTTTTGCAGTTCCATCTGCACACAATATCATATGTTTGTCCAAAAGATTCTGTGGCCGTGGACCTTCAGTACCTGTTCCTGTAAGTACTCCATTCCCTCTCGTGGCACTAACGTTATGAGCCACAATCATCTCGAGTAGGTAACAGGTCCAATGGAATCATAGTATGGTCCAGTTAAGTAGGGCTGGAACTGTGTAGTAGTAAGGTGCCATCGCGACACCTGTTGCAAGTGGTTGCCGGTTTGAGGCGACAAAACACCTTTCTGTCATCCCTTATCCCACATATAAAAACAGTATAGGTACAGTATAGGTTCTTAGGATCTGGGCTTTGATTGGTTAACAGGCCACGGCACCTGAATCCTATCCCGACCCATAAAAAAATGTTTTCAACCGCCTTACAGTCGCGCCACAGTTTGTCGTAGCTCTACAAAGTTTATATTGCCTTTGTTATGAAAGTACCTTAAGATAAAGTTTAAGTTTTTATAATCGTTTTAACCACAACTAGAGCTGTTCAGTCTGTCACTTTGCCTTCTGGCTCAGCTCAAACATTTACACTAAATCGCCAAGAAATGGGTCAAAGACTGAGAATGCTTTTCACACACCAGCTGGACCCAAACTCGGTTGATAAACTGTAGAGTTAAAAAAAAAAAGGCAGCAAGAAATGAGTCACTCTCCGGAACCAGAACCCAAAACAAGCAACTGCAGTTACCGCACAGGGAGATCACTGTACACGTCTGACACGCAGGCTCTGCTCAGAACAAGCCTTGTGCTACAACAATCACTCTCTTTGTGGTGGAAAACGTTTGCGAGTCGAACCGGATCATGGATCATCAGAACCACTCGACTTAAAAAGAGCCACATCTGCGAAAAAAGGAGTCGTTACCGAGGAGGTGATTAATCGTGAGTGTTTAACGCTTTTATCTCTTTTGTCTTTGGCTCGTAAACAAAACCCCGACTGGTCAGGGGTGAGCCGGTTCAGACAAAGATATTTGGGCTGAGACAGTTTCCTCCCTCTCGTCTCCTTCCCCCGCCCTCGCTTCCTCCCCCTCGCGGGCTGAATCAGCACACTGGGCCTCTGGTGTCGCTCTGCAACAGCATCGTCACACGCTTCCGCCGGCGGCCCCTCGTTCCCCACCTCGACCAATGAGGGGTCGGAGTGGGCGGGACACGGATTTTGAAATAGGCCAGAGAAGAAGAGTCACAGGTTAGAGATAGAAAAAACCCCAGAAACAAACGGTTGAAACGGGTGAAAAAGTCGTTTTTTTATTTATGTTTTTTTAAGACTCGTTCTGGACTAATAAAACTTTTAAACTTTGTTAAACAAATATTTGTCAATCAACTACTTATTATTCAATAATTTTCCATTCTATTTGTATAAATGTGAACTTTAATACAATTGAAACACCAGGAACAAAGCTGGTACCTCACTATCTAAAGTGCTCATAGGCTTTTCTTGACACTTTCTCAAATCTGTCTCTATGACTCGTTGAAACTGATGTCACTGATTCATCCCCTTTTTTAGGTACTTCAATGTCGAACCCCCAGACACCAGCCTGGTCCCCCTCAGTTCCATCGTGTTTTATAGGGGTTAGATAAGGTTAGGTTAGGTAGAACTTTATTGATCCCTCAGGAGGTCTCCTTTGGAAAATTGTTTTTTCCAATTAGCCACAGCAATACAGCAATTATTCATAAAAAATAAATAAAAATAAAATAAGAACAAGAACAAAGAGAAATAAAGAGAAAGAACAAGATGATACAATCTAAGTCTGAGATAAAGAACATAGATCAAAGAAAAATATGGTTTTAACCCTATAAACCGTTATTATTATTATTATATTATATAACGGTTTATAATGTTAAACTGCTGGATCAGATCACTGAAGGAAGGTCTGACCATGAATAGATCTGAAAGTAAGAACAAGAATTTTAAAATGGATCCTGAAAGAAACTGGCAGCCAGTGAAGAGTTTTAAGGATAGTGGAAATGTGAGTTCTTCTACTAGAGTGGCTCAGATCAAAGTACTCGAATAGGAAAGATCATGATGATAATATAACGTGTGTTATTCATTATTTAACAAGGAAAAGTAACTCACCAATTGTAATCGTTCGATTAAATTTTAAATGATGCCAAATAATGTAAAAGTACAGAAAATAATTTATTGTGCAAAAGTTTTTATTGTATATTATTTATTTTACCTACACTAAAATAATATATATTATTTTAAATTGTAAAGAAAATTGACAAATGACAATGTGTCTAAATTAAAAATTATGAATAATTGGTATGAAAAATAATAATTACAAAAAATATAAACAACCCTTAAAATTAGGAAAACCCTTGAAATATATTTTTTCAAGAGAAATAGTGAAATTCTACTAAAAAAAAATTCAAATGGTTGAATTGTTAAATTCAACTTTTCAAAAATATTACCGCCATGAAGAAGTTTGAAGCGAAACAACGGTGAGTGTTACTGTAACGTTGGCGCCCTCTATCTGTGTCCACGTGCATGACCTTCCTCCTTCACATCAACTTTCCTCCCCAAAAAGTGTTTTTCTTTTGTATCTCCACCCTGCTGGACAGGTGAGGAACCTGCGCCTATAATGTCACTTCATCATTTCACTCCATTCAAAAATGTCAATCCCTTTATTTTCCTGTCTTCGTCGAGGAGTCACACGGAGATAATTCTAGATCGAAAACCTCTCAAATGCATTTTCCTGACGGAGCCGAGAATCTGGAAATGTCATCTCAGCTTTTGAAGAACCGCCCGTAAAGCTGTGAGAGGGAAACAGAAACCACAGCGCTCTGCAATCTTCCCCGAAGTTTTCCTCCCCGCAGTCCGGAGTGACATTTCCTCTCGCGGGAATAATCAAACGTATTATTATTCAGTTTGCGTAATTGCCGGGTTTCGCTCGGCGGATTCTGGAAGCGTCAGCGCGAACACGAGAGGCGACGGCTTCGACTTTTCCCGTCGGTATTTCCGTTACGAGAGGGTAGGGGGCGCCGCGTTTACCCTTTGATGCCGTAACTGTGGCGGCCAGATGCCGTTTTAATCCTGAAGGTGAGCTTCAAATGAGAGGAGACGGGGTTTTTGTTCGGGCGTGGAAAAGAGGCGAGTGATCAGGAAACGATCGCAATCAAACGGGAAACCCGAAACCAGGAAGCGCTAATGAAGTGGTCGCTGATACGCGCTAGCGCGGCGGCGCGCGAGCCCAGATGATTAGCCCGCCGCGGGGAATTGTCGGATCTCGCTAATGGAGAGTAACAAGAAAACAGAGAGAGAAGAAAAAGTACAAATTAGAGGGAAAACCATCAGAATTATATTATTATGACAATAATTATATTGTTGTTACTATAGCAACATTTATTTAAAAGTCTAGTGTTAGCCTCAGGCTCGGATTAGTGAAAATCTTTTAAATACCAGATGTTAGTTTTAATATAAAAGAGAAAGAGTGGAAAAGTAAAGATAAAGAGTAGGGGATGTTAAAATATTGATATGACGATAAATCGCATCTAAAGAAAGAATTAGATCCAGATGAAGACTGAGGACGAGAGGATACGGTGGACTCCAGCATGTTTGCAACTGTATCTGATCAAATTATAAACTGAAGTAAAAACTGTTTTTAGTTACTAAGACAAGATAATAGTGGTGTTAGAAAATATTGATGTGAGGATATATTGCAATGTTTTTTTTTCCACAATACTGTATTGGTAGTTGACAGCACAGTATTGAATTTTAAAATGTGTGTAAAATAAAATATATATATATTTTTTTTTTCAATTGACATGCAAATATTCATGCCGTGTTGATTTTTGTGTTGTAATTAAACTTCCGGCCGCTAGATTGCAGCAGTGGTGACGTCCTCGCCAGCTAAAGGAAGAATGATATCCAGACGAAGATTGAGGACAAGAGGATACAGTGGACTCCAGCATGTTTGCGACTGTATTTGATCAAATTATTAACTGAAACAGTTCTCAGTACATGAGACAAGGTAATAGGTGTGTTAGAAAATATTGATATGACGATATAGCGCAATGTTTTTTTTTTCCACAATACTGTATCGAAAGTTCCTAAGGACAAGAGGATACAGTCAAGTCCAGCACGTTTTTGATCAAATTATAAACTTTTATATCAGTTGTCAGCTATTGAGAAAAGATAATAGGAGTGTTAAAAAAATAAAGATATGGCAATATTTCATTACGTTACTGTATCGATATTCGACATCTCTGGATCGTTTTTTTACGATTTCTTTTTAAACATTTTTTACCATATTTTCTGTATGATGGACAGTTCAATAAAGTGTGTTTTTTCGAAAACTATTCTATTTTAAATTAATTAACAATTAACATCGACATTTTCATGGTGGTCGTCATAACGTCCTCCCCAGTTAAAGGAACAATGGAATCCATGAGATCTCAGAGAAGACTGAGGACGAGAGGATACATTGACTCCAGCAGCTTTTTAAGATGATATTTGGACATATTTTGGTTTGAAAACAAATGAAAGCAGTTACGACTTCGTCAAGAGTCATGTGGTCTGTAAATTCTGAAACACCAGAGTCAAGTACTCGACAATACTACACATATATCCTGCAGTATCACAATATATTTATCAATAAATGTATCGTATCATGATACATATTGTATCGCAAGATTTTTTCCAATATACACAGACTATTAAAAAATATCGTAGATCAAAAGCAACTTTCCTCAGATACGCTAACAGTCGAATTATTGTTGTTTCTGTTTCTACAAGAAGTTAAAGATAAAGATCATTTAAAATCTGAATCTGATGCAGGAAGATGGGAATTCAAGGAAAGAAGGTAAATCAGATGTGCTTCAAGGACACAAACCAGAAGGTCTCTCGTGTTAGTGAAGTCTTTTTTGACACAAACCACCGTCGTGTTTGCGCTAAAATTAGCAACAACTGACGACGAGGCCTGGTCTTCGTCCGACACTCTTGGACTTTGACGTCATTAAGTTGAATATTTTAGAAGAGTCACCGTCGACGGAACTGAGGGTGTTTTCTTAAAAAGGACGAGTTCAAAGACGATTTCATCAGCCAGAGGAAGAGAAGGGATTAAATAGACACACATGTTGTGGTGTGAAGAGTCGAACACACACTCATTTACACCAGAGAGAAGATGGGAGGAAACAAGATGGCGGAAGACTGTTGGCAGGTGTGTTCCTCTGGAGTCTCAACATTTATGAAACATCTCCCCCTCCTGGTCGAGTACACAAGAGAGTGTAAGTCATAATAACTACGTCATAACCTTATTTTGAAACATTATAAATCATTTCCAGTCTCGGTCACGTCGTCAAGCATCATCTTAACCATCTGTGGAATTAAACTCTCAAATAAAGATCTGTCAAATTATTTTGATAAATACGTCATTATTCATCTGCTTTAAAACCATCAATAACCGAAGCACACTTGATAATAACCTGAATCCAGAAGAGTCACGAATAATTGACTGTGAGACTAAAACATCAGGGGATTTAAACCAGCAGAAAAATCATCAGAAAACGAATAAAAGTCACTTTAAAAATGAACTGACACTAAATTAAATGGTGCGTCCTCTGTCTCCATCTAGCGGATTGTCTACGTCATTGCATAAAGTAAGCGCCTTCTCAGCAGCGACTCAAATTAAAAATAAATGAAAATCGTTGTCAATGAATTGACGTCATCAATGGAATGGTTTCATTTTCAACACGTACGATTGGTCTCTAATAAACAAGCAAATAAATAAATACAAAACTATCTAACTAACTAACTAATACTTAAATATCATTAAAATGGTTTACATTATGTAGAATAATAAAACAAAAAAGTCTTGGTTCATGTCATAAATGTTTTTTAAAGAAACAAAGACGACAAGAAAACAAGGATCGTTAAATAAGAAAAAAAAGGGAAAATATCGATTTTATTCTTAAAGGTTGATCATCAACGTGTGTTGAAAAATGTACATATGTACATACATCTCATTGAACCTCCTCGATATGTATATATTGGAGATTTTTGTTAAGTGTGCCTGATTTTTTAATTGATAACAAAAAGAGGAAGATGCACCTGAAGAACAGCCATTCACAGTTTAATCTAGTGACCAGTTGACCATAAATTAACCATTGAGAATCAACCTCCAGACTATTTCAATCTGTTTAAAAAATATTTAAACGGAACAGAAATTGTTCGTCCTGGGTGAAAACTTCTAGATTAGACAGATCTGGATCAGCTGGAGACGAAAATCAAAAAAGTACCAACAAGAAATATACAAACAAATGTCAATGTTGACCATAAAGAAGAGAAAGTATGTGAATCTTAATCTATGAATAAAATAGTGTTTATGGTTCTATTGTAATTGACCAAGTATAAGGTTTATATATAATATAATATATAATATATATATAAGGTTTACAGCAATAATAACGTAATATGTAGAGTGTACATCTGGTATTTGTGACGATATCTGCCTAATAATTACAACACAGTATTATGTAATATTGTTTTATATTGTACTTGTTTTATTATTGGGTCAAAGGTGAACGACCTCCCTGTCTTCCATGAATACATTTGCAGTGGTAGAGGTAGACACAAGAGACAATAGAAGGGATACTACAAATACGTTTTTTTTCGGCCCTTTGTGTCATCTTAACCTAGAGACAATATAAGGGATACAACAAACACATTTGTTTTCAGGCCTTTGGGTCACCTTGACCCAGAGACATTACAAGGGATACCACAAATACGTTTGTTTTCTGCCCTTTGTGTCACCTTGACCCAGAGACAATGCAAGGGATACCACAAACACATTTGTTTTCAGGCCTTTGGGTCACCTTGACCCAGAGACAACACAAGGGATACCACAAACTATTTTTTTTCCGAGCCTCCGGGTCACCTTCACCAAGAAACAACACAAGGGATACCACAAACACATTTTTTTAGGTCGTTCGGGTCACCATGACCCAGAGACAACACAAGGGATACCACAAACACATTTGTTTTCAGGCCTAGTTCAAACTTTAGTGTAATAATATTTTGTTCAATATTTAGGTTTATTTTTATGTATTTCTTTTGTACACAAAAATAACTAATTATTTATTTGTTTTCTAAAAAACAATTTATATCAGAGTGAACAAACACAACAATCATGATTTGTTTAATTTTTCCAAAAAACAAAGAGGAAAATACACAAAAAATGCCAAATAAAAATGCAAAAACTAAAAAGTTGTAAAATTTTTAGAAAATATTCTAAATATTATATATTTTTTGAAAATAAAATAGAATTAAAAATAAAGGGTATTCAATAGTACAACAAACAATCCTGAACTTGGTCTGTCACTGATGCGTCACATTTATGTGTTGATGTTTTCTTCATATCCTGCTCAGGAATCGAGGAATGACGACAAACAAAACAATCCGACCCTTTCCAAGTTGAAATCCTGTCGACGGCGCTCAAGTGTGAATGTGACGCACACTCGCCAGAACCCAATGTACGCCTCGATACACTCGGTTCTTGAATGATTTATCAGCCGGAGAACGTTTGGGAGCCGTTGTTCCGCTCAGGCCGGAGATAAAAGCAGGAATTCTCATGTTTGCGGATCTGACACTTCGAGCGTCGTCTCGGCAACACGTGTTTTTTTTTTCGTGCGCCCAGATTCCAGTAAGCGCTTCTGACAAGGTTCCTGGACTTGACGGGAAATCTGTCTTCAGGGTGCAAGATTATAACCTCGGGAAACCGGCGGTCAACGGAAAAGTCCTGATCGACTCACGACCGTACCACTTAACGTTGGCTCCTGGACATGCCGAGGTGGTCGAGCCGACCAAAC